>NC_047100.1:43757892-44057892 GCF_902459505.1 Geotrypetes seraphini
GAAATTTATACAACATACCCAATTGCTTTATTTTTCATAAAGATCAGATTCAGTCCATGTACCGTAATCTCTGGTTCCAGCTCTTCCCTGCCACCCCCCTCCCTCACTGTCTTTTAATTAATGTTTAATAAGCCGATACAAATGTACTACCTTAGCCAATAGCCACTTGTATGAGCCATGACATTACCACTTACCTAGTCCTTCCCACATCAAGTCCTCTTGTCTCTAAGTTGCATCCAGATGGGAAAAGCAGAGCACAGCCGGAAATCCTCAGTGCTTCTAGAGATGGGAGGGCACCTTGCAAAGTGTGTGTGTATGTTGAAAAATAAAGATATACAGATATAATTGCAGAAATATATGCGCACACATGCTCGCCTAGTCTTGCAAAAAAGCCACTAACTAGACTGTGTCATCTCTCACCTGAACCGTCCTCACCTCTAGGATGGAAATATATAGTGCAAAAATGCAAGAGTTCCAGGGAATCAATATTACTACAGAAAAATAAGAAAAGCTCTTTAAATGCTCAGACACAGCCAGGTCTGCTGAGCAAGTCTAATGCAGAAGTCTCGGCTCGTGGCAGCCAGGCTCCTACTGCTGCAGGGGCGTTTGCTGCTGTCATTGTGTTTGTATTTCCATTGTATTTTCCAAGATGTCAGGAGCAGCCCTTCCCATTGCCTGCTGATCCTCTGATCTCCTGCTTTTGATATTCCTCGGCCTGTAATTGGCTACCCATAGTACAGGCTCTGCTCAGGATTGGCCAGCCTGCCCTTCACTCAGACAGCCCTTCTGCTGTGGCTGCAGCCTCCAGGGTCATTGGAGTGCAGCTGGGATTGGTACCAGCTGGCAAAGCAGAGGTGGTGAGGCACGGAATGACCAGATCGCCAAATTCTCTTTTATTTGCATCTTCTCTATCAATAGAATGAGTGTGAACATTTTAAAGATGAAAATAAGACTAATGGGCAAAGTGAATACAGTCCATACAAATATTCAAGATTATAAATATTGAAGTAGTTGGGTTACAGAAGATGGAAACTGTTTAACAGAAGTAAAAGGAAGATTGGGGAAAATAAAAACACAGGGGTGGATATTCCTCTACATAAGAACATAAGAGCTGCCATACTGGGACCGAGCACAGGTCCATCAAGCCCTGTATCCTTTTTCCAACTGGCCAATTCAAATTAGAAGTATGTCATCAGTAACGCGGCACACAGAAGGCCCCAGAGAGAAGGCCTCGAAGCAGCCTGTTTAGAGTGCTGCTGTCCCGATGCTGCTCTGGAGAAAGGTATTTATGGTTTGCGGTTGGTGGGGTTCGGTTCCTCTTGTATGCTTTTCAGCTTTGCTAGTGCCCCATGACCCTTCATTTGCAACTACGACGTGCTGCTGAAAAGTTTTCAGCCCAACCAAGAAGAGCAGTGTTCTCCCTAGCGCCTTTTAGCCGGGCGCTTCCCCCTCAGCATCCTCCGGATTCCCCCCTAGTCTCACTGTCTCACCTTTAAAGCTAATTACGGCAGCCTGCAGAGCGAACCTAGCAGGCTGCCGTCGGCCTCCGTAGCACATTCCCTTTGCCACGGTCCCACCCCTAGGTTTTGGCCAAGTACCGTGACCTGGATTGTCCACCATGAGAACGGGCTACTGGGCTTGATAGGCCATTGGTCTGACCCAGTAAGGCTATTCTTATGTTCTTAACGTGCTGCAGAGGCCAACGGCAGCCTACTAGGTTCGCTCTGCAGGCTGCCTTAATTAGCTTTAAAGATTGGTCCTCGATAAGCGGCGGTCACAGTGTGGAAAATGACCTCTCTCGCTGGGTCTGGGAAGCAGCTGAGGTAAGGCCCCGCCTGTCGCGAGGGCCCCAGCGGAATTGGGATTGCCATAGAGACACTGGATCTGGACACGGGGGGGGGGGGGGGGGAGGGAGAGAGACAGAAAAAGACCTTGAGGAGGGACAGGGAAGCAGACTTGAACCAAAAGGGAGGGGGAAGATAGGGCAGATGCTGGAAGACAGAGTGAGAGAGACAGAAAGACCCAGATCAAAGGTGGGAGGACTCAAAATGTTAGAAGGAAGATAGAGAGAGGGAGAAACCTGAAACAAAGAGGCAGAAGAGAGGGGGGCAGATGTTGGACTGGGGGTGAAGAGAGAGAGACTGCAGAGAGGTGGAAAAATTCTGGACCAGGGAGGGAGGAAGGAAGAGAAAGAGAGAGGAAGAGAAAGGAGAACAAATGCTAGACATTGGGGGGGGGGGGGGGTGTAAGCAGAAGAAAGATAGAGAGAGATAGGCCTGGACCAAAGGGGAAAGACAGGAGGCAGATGCTGGACTATGGGAGGTGCAGACAGAAGAGACAGAGGGAGAGAGACCCTGAGGAAGAACAGAGAGATGCAAGATCATAATAGAGAGGGCGACATGTTGCCAATAGGGGTGGAGAGAGGAAGAAAAGTTGGACTCATGGAGGGACAGAGAGAGATGGTGGTTGGGGGAAGGGAATGCACAGTCAGAAAGAGAAACTAATTAAATCACCAGACAACAAAGGTAAGAAAAATGATTTTATTTTCAATTTAGTGATCGAAATATGTCAGTTTGAGAATTTATAATCTGCTGTCTATTCTTCTATTGTTGTTACTGAGGTGACATTGCATCTGCCTTGACCTCTTTGAAAAATAAAACAAATATAAATGACATTTATAAATGACATTTTCTCTGCATACAGTGTGCTTTGTGGGGGTTGTTTTTTTTTTTTTTAATTTGTAGTTACCATTATGAATTAATAAGATTATATTGTGTGTACATGAAAAATGAATGTTAGAAATTGCATTACAAGTACTATTATAATGGGGGTGGGGTCAGGGGCGGAGCTTGGGCTGGAGTACTTGGTTGGTATTTGTTAGAGTTAGGGGGTACTTGGCTTGAAGAAGTTGAGAAACACTGGTCTAGGTGACTATGGAGTTCACTCAGTTAGAGCCCCTTTTACAAAGCTATAGTAGCAATTCTCCCATGGCAAATGCACCAAAGTCCATTCAATTCCTATGGGCTTCAGTGCATTTGCTGTGGCAGAATTGCTATAAGGAGCCCTAAGTCAGGCATTAGATTCAACATGAGTTTGAAGTTGGTTGAATACCACTCGCTCAAGTACGGTAGTTTTGAAAGAAATGGAAGGTTTGATACTATCCATTAGTTATTTGGAATAAGAGGATCTGCATTACTTTTTTTCAAGGGTGGCTTAAATGCTACTGGAACACTGCCTAAGTGTCAAACCTTAAAGGAAGTCATAGTGAGCATTGGAAAATAATAATATTAATTAAAATAGTGGACGTTTAATTTTCCCCACCACCAAATTTCCCCGTCCTACCCCACCCGGCTACAGTTCTGGCCTGGTGCAGGATCCAACGTCTTTTTTATTATTATAGTTGTTGTTCCTCCAGTTTCCTGTAAGATTAAAGATTCTCTCTCTCTTTATATATATAAATATATATATGATCGGCCTTGCATGAAGATTTCTATATATAAAAGAACAAAGCAAAAGTGAGGTTAAAGTCATTGCATAGTACAACTACTTAAGAACACATCTGTAGTAGAATGAACTAATCTAAACCTTAAGTTTAGGAGGTCGACACGGTTTACAAGAACTTAAAATAGTGGGTAGAGAAGAAGAAAAAGGATGACATGAACTTATGTGTAGAAGGGGGGAGAGAAAGGGGGGAAGGATAGAGCTACAATTTGCTGAAAAGCCAGGTTTTCAGTTGCAGCGGGGTGGTGAGGTCGTTCCAAAGACCTGTGATTTTGAAGAGAAGGGAAACTGGAGGAACAACAACTATAATAATAAAAAAGAGGTTGGATCCTGCACCAGGCCAGAACTATAATCCGAGCAACAGAGCCTGGCCCCATGTTAACCTTTATCCGTCTATTTTCGTGCTCCTGTTCTTATTTGATGATTTCTTCCTGTAGCACGAGTTCTTATCTTTCTGCCGGAGTTCGTTGAAACGGCTCCCCTTGAATAAAGTCTGTTTTTTAAAGCCACACTTTCGCTTTCCTCGAGGCAACATTTAACGCGCGCCATCGTAACCTTGGCAACGCCCCGTGCAGCGTTCCACTTCCTGTCAGCTCTTTCCCGCTCCACTTGTCCTCCTCTGACGCAACTTCCTGTTTCCTGCGCGGCGCAAGAGAAATTGGACCGGAGAAGCGGCGGCTGCGGCGCTGTATGGAGAGGTATGGGATAATAATAAGTTATTATTATTATTTTTTTTTTTTATTATTAAATATATATACCACCTGACCAGCGGTTTACAGCAGCAGGGAGGGGGAGAGGTAGCGAAACCGCTTGTCGAACGCCCGCCAAGACCTTGAGCGCGCGAGGCCGCGTCGCCTTGGCTACGTTCGTAACGGTTCTTCACGGCCGAGGCGCGCGCGTGCGCCCGGCCCCATTCTAAGATGGAAGCCTGGCTTCAAGGGCTGAAGACTGGCACAGGCAGAGCTGCTTTAGAACCGCGTATTGCATAGGATAAATATTAATTCCCCTTTGTTCATACACGTCCAAGGTGGGGTGGAAATATTGTAGGATTTCTTTTGTTTATGAGTAATTGTTGGATATCAGGGAGGGGGGATATTTGATGAAAGCTATAATTTGATGATATAATAAGTAATGTTAAAGTATAAAATGATTGTATTTGTGTTATACTAATTGTGAGTTTTAAAAAATATGAATAAAAATTTATTAACCCTTTCAGGACCAAGGGACATATTTGTCCCATAACTTTAAAATCCTATAAATTTTGATTGGGATAGTCTACAGTTCTAAATTTGATATGTATGGATTCCATATGATACTGCCTTTATGTAAACAAACTGGTTCCGACATTCATTCATTAGCGTCGTTGCCAGGTTGACGAGAAGATTCACTTGCCACACTGTCCATAAGCCAGAAGTGTGATTTTTTTTTTTTTTTTTTAAATGATATTTCACAAAAAAAATCAATATTTTGGCATCTGCAAGCCCTTTTTACCATAAAAATGTCGTCAAAACCACAAAAATTGGCCTACGATCCTTATGGTCCTGAAAGGGTTAAAAGAAAAAGAACCGCAGCGGCTTGCAGAAGCTGTCGTCTGCTTCCTCTCTGAGAGTGGTGAAGCATGAAGGAGAGCGTCCCAAGGGCCTGGCTTTGGTTGGCGAAGGAGGCCGTGACTGAGCTGCGGTTAGAGAGTGGCCCTACTGCTCCTTGATTCAGGTTTCCCCCTCTCCCTCCCCCCCCCCCATGCGCTAAGACCACTTTTATTACAATTGGAAAATGGCTATGTATTAAGGTTATGTAAATTGGGAGCAAATTTAATATACACATCAATGTAATACGGACTAATTATGTAGTTTGCCAGTAATTTAATTGCTGCCTTGCAAAAAGAGCCTATATTAATACATTTAAACAAAAGGAGCCTCAAAGACGTCATTGTAGCTCATATTAGAAGCCACCTTTATCATCATTAGCTCAGTGTCAGAGATGGGAAAAACAGAACGGTAAAAATCTCAACGATGTTCTGAGAAAATCCTGTTCATCAAAAACCCAAACTCACAAATAAATACTCTTCCCCCCCCTCCCGATTTGTGGATTTAGGACTCAAGATTTCGATTATTCATGATTTCCTGAAACTGGAATCACCCCCACCTGCTGAACCTTACCTGGTGGTCTAGCAGCTTTTTGGGACAGGAGCGATTTTCCTACGCTCCTGTCCCGTACAAATCACTCATCCAAAATGGCTGCCGTGAGTTCCCGTCTTAGTCTCGAGAGACTACGGGAACTCACGGCAGCCATTTTGGATGACTGATCTGCACGGGGCAGGAGCGTAGGAAAATCTCTCCTGCCCCGAAAGACTGCTAGACCACCAGGTAAGGTGCTGGGGGGTGGGTCAGAGTCGGCCCAAAAGTTATTTGCAAATTTTCAATATTTGCAGGCCGGCTGTGAATATTGAGGGAGAAGTGTATATGAATATAGGCGCTCTTTGACAAAGCAGCTATTCAGTTATTGGCAAACTACATAATTAATATGTATTAATGTTGCCATTTATAAAGTAGCATGTGAGCACTTATCAGCAGTGCATGGTGAGGGAAGGACATGCTTGGGGTAGAGTCATCCCTACCTCCATGCCACACTCATGCGCACCCCCTCCCCCCCCCCCCCCAAATATCTCTTTAAATCTTTGCCAGTGTGAGCAGCTTCTCCAGCCAGTGTTGGCTTTCCCTCTGATGTCACTTCTGGCTCTGCAACCTGGAAGTGTTTTCAGAGGTGAGCTAGATTTTGTAAGCAGCAGGCTGAAAAATTTGCTCAAGCTGCAAAGATTTAGATAGGTATGCGGAGGGTGGAGAGGCAGTCTGCCACCCCTCCCCCCCCCCACACACACACACAAACCACACCACTGCTTACCAACATTTAGAGGTATTAATGGTTACCATATACACACACACTACGCCACTGCTTATCAACATTTATAGGTAGTAATGGCTAATGTGCTCCTTTTAGACAGGCCTACGCTGCTGAAAATTTTTTAAAAATATATTTTTAGCAAGTAGTTTTTCTGCTTGCAGATTAGGAATTTACTGCAGGATACCTAACTATCTTGCGGTAAACCCTTTTAAGCAAATGCTAGCACTTCTAAGCTTGGGAAAAAAAAGACCCTTAAATGATAGCTCAACAAAGATGTAGCGGAATTGGGGGGGAAAGGTGATGCGATTTGATATACTGCCTTTCTGTGGCTACAATCAAAGTGGTTTACTTATTATATATAACTACTTATTTTTTACCTGGAGCAGTGGAGCGTAAAGTGGCATGCCCATTGTCAAAGGAGCTGCACTGGGAATCAAACCCAGTTAGAGGGGCAGCCAAAAATAGCTTGATATCATGGTACTTTAGGGATTCTGCCACTGTTAGAAATAAGATATTGATCTACATGGACCTTTGTCTGTTTCAGTATGGCATTTTTGGTTTAGTTAGTTTGGAACTGAACTAGTTTGTTTATTTATTCAATTTTCTATAGTGTTCTCCCAGGGGGAGCTCAGAACGGTTTACATGAATTTATTCAAGTACTCAAGCATTTTTCCCTCACAATCTATCTAATGTACCTGGGGCAATGGGGGGATTAAGTGACTTCCCAGGGTCACAAGGAGCAGCGTGGGTTTGAACCTACAACCTCAGGGTGCTGAGGCTGTTGCTTTAACCACTGCTAAATCTCTAAACACTATTACTTTAAACTGTGATTGAAAATGTGTTAGTAATCTATGGAGTTTTTAAACAAAACAGATACATTCCTAGTAACAAGTACCAATTAAAATTAAATCCAACAGCACAAACATTTTGAATTGATTGCAATTTCTGAAGGTGAACTTTTTTATTCATTTATCTATCAAATTTCAGATACAATTCACAAGAGAAAACCTTATTACATGAAACTCGGAGACAAATAATTTTTAAGGAAACAACTAATAAAAATACAAAAAGAAATAACTTTTAACCCTTCCTTAGATCTCAGTTATGAAGGAGTGGACAAAACCATAATATTGGAGACAGGTAACTTTCCAAAGGAAAAGCAATACTGCGAGTACTGCATTTTTCGGTCTATAAGACGCACCTAAGTGTAGAAGAGGGAAAAAAAAATTTTTCTTGATTATTCCTCCTCTACACGTTGGTGCATCTGGTGGTAGGCAGCCCCCAGTATCTTTTTTAAATGCCGGTGGTCCTGCGTGGTCTCGCCAGGAGCTTTCCACGCTCCTGCTGGACGGCTGCCTCCTTTGTTGCTGCAGAGTGGCACATAAGGCAGGAGTGTGAGCTTTTCACTTTCTCCTTGGTCCCGCGCCACTCCATGAATGGCTGCCATCAGTTCTCGCGAAACAATAGTAACATACCAAGGGCCTCAAAATCGTACCTGGCAGGCCACGAGTTTGAGACCTTGCATTCCTTAGCATTAAATTTTAGCTGCCAAATTTCAGACTATTCTTCAAGTTTCGCCAGGTCTTTCTTCATGTTGTTCACACCATCCGGCGTGTCTACTCTATTGCAGATTTTGGTATCATCCGCAAAGAGTCAAATCTTACCCGACAACCCTTCAGCAATATTGTTTATAAAAATATTAAAAAGAACAGGCCCAAGAACAGAACCTTGAGGCACACCAATCGGAGGCTGCTAGAAAGCACGGGAAAGACCACGGTAAGCTGTTTTGATAATTGGGCGTTAAATACGTACATATAACAATGGTTTAGCACCTCTGTTAAGTGCACAGTGACGTTAGAGAATACAGTTGCATGTGGCCTAGAAATTGCACCTTGGTGCCTGGGATGTCATTCCTCTGAATGTTGTCTGTTTTGTAGTGCTGCTTTAGAAACAGCATGTCTTCCATGCTTACACTGTGATTCAGCGCTCTCTATGCTTGAGCTGCATGGTGCAAGAAGTTTGGGACTTGAAGCCTTGAGACTTCCTGCACCACAAGGCTCAAGCTTAGAGAGCAAATTTAGAAAATGTGTTCTTTCTGAAGCAGCTCTGCATAATGCAAGGTAAGTATAGCAGTTGCCTAAAAGTGACCTGAGAGCAACTGGGGGAAGGCTGGGAAGTGGTAGAGAGAGAGAGACTGGGTGAAAGGGGGGGGGGGGGGGGGAGACAGGCAACCAAAGAGAAAGGGTGAAGGCTGGAGAATATGAGACACAGATACTAAGGGGGGAGGAGAAACTAAGCCATAATAATATGTGAAACAATAACTTATTTGCTTCAAGTATTAAACAGATGCAATGAAAGAGCTTTGGAAGAGCTTCTGCCAGTGATTTTATAGAAGCACTTTAAAGGGCTAATTTACTAAAGTTTTTTTTTTCTGCACAGACACAGAATAAGGAAACATCTTTAGTAAATCAGTTTCTAAAAGAGCTACTGCTGATCTACAAGGGGATTCCTGCCTCCACCTCACTCTGAAATTCATTGAGAATAGTGTTGGAGGGGGCGCTCAAGTTTTTAAACTAGCTTCTAGATTTACTGAAAATTTGTCCAGACTTGCTATTATGAATGGAACAACTTTCTCAGCTTTAATGTAATCTCTTCTTGTACAACCCCACTCTGTCCCTGAACTCTCAAGTAGTCATTCCTATCTTACGAGATCTCTTGTAGAAAAGCTCATTTGTATATTTTGCTCCTCCTCTCTTTCCTCTTGACTGCCCTCTACCTTCCAGGGCTCGGACCCATGCTCTTCAACATCTTTATAAACGATCTGGATATTGGTACGACGAGCGAGATGATTAAATTTGCAGACGATACGAAGTTATTCAGAGTAGTGAAGACACATGGGGATTGCGAAGATCTGCAACATGACATAATCAAGCTCGAGAAATGGGCATCGACAAGGCAAATGAGGTTCAACGTGGATAAGTGTAAAGTGATGCATGTCAGTAACAGAAATCTCATGCACAAGTATAGGATGTCCGGGGCGGAACTTGGAGAGACCTTCCAGGAAAGAGACTTGGGAGTTCTGATCGACAAGTCGATGAAGCCGTCCACGCAATGTGTCGTGGCGGCGAAAAGGGCGAACAGAATGCTAGGAATGATTAAGAAGGGGATCACGAACAGATCGGAGAAGATTATCATGCCGTTGTACCGGGCCATGGTGCACCCTCACCTGGAGTACTTCGTCCAGCACTGGTCATACATGAAGAAGGGCACAGTACTACTCGAAAGAGTCGAGAGAAGAGCGACTAAGATGGTTAAGGGGCTGGAGGAGTTGCCGCACAGTGAGAGATTGGAGAAACTGGGTCTCTTCTCCCTTAAAAGAGGAGACTTGAGAGGGGACATGATCGAAACATTCAAAATACTGAAGGGAATAGACTTAGCAGATAAAGACAGATTGATCACCCTCTCCAAGTTAAGGAGAACGAGAGGGCATTCTCTAAAGTTGAAAGGGGATAGATTCTATACAAACATAAGGAAGTTCTTCACCCAGAGAGTGGTAAAAAACTGGAACACTCTTCCGGAGTATGTTATAGGGGAAAACACCCTCCAGGGACTCAAGACAAAGTTGGACAAGTTCCTGCTAAACTGGAACGTACACAGGTGAAGCTGGATTCATTTAGAGTGCTGGCCTTTGATCTGGAGGCCACCGCATGAGCGGACTGCTGGGCACGATTGACCACTGGTCTGACCCAGCAGCGGCAATTCTTATGTTCCAGTTGTCCAAACAAGACAGTAGGAGCTAGTCTTTCTGCTTGTGTTTATTTTTTTATTTATTTTCAGTAATTTTTTTCACTATTTGGTGTGATTTGTTTTTCATGCTTCAGAAGATCCCCTTGTGGGACAGCTCTGCCTGCAGGAAATCGTAGACTTCAAGGGACAAGGTACTTCCAGTGGATTGGCTGCTTTGCAGTGCACCCACCTGGGCAGCCTGCATTCATAATTCAGGAGCTCAGGGACCGTTCCCTTGGGAACCCCAGGTTCATCCTCTAGTGCAATAGTGTCAAATTCGCGGCCCGCCAGATACTATTTTGAGGCCGTCTGTATGTTTATCATAATCACAAAAGTAAAATAAAACAGTTTCTTGATCATGTCTATTTAGCTGTAAATTACAGTATTATTATTAAGATTTAGCCAAAAGGAAAGATTTATAAACTATAAAGAGTTTTACCTCATGCAAAATTGTCATTTATTTAATAAGACATTAACTATTTTTTCTGAGGCACTCCAAGTACCTACAAATCCAAAATGTGGCCCTGCAAAGGGTTTGAGTTTGAGACCACTGCTCTAGTTAGTTTGGGCGCAGGCTGTGTGGCTCCATAGCGGGTTTAATCAGGACTGACTGCGTTCCTCCACCCTGCAGCATGCATAGGTTCTGGGAGGGATGGAAGTCTCTGGCCGGTAGGCCTGAGAGGCAGTCAGAAGACACAGGCAGTCTAGGTTCCAGGCTTCTTTAACAGCTTACATTTTGCAGCTCCCAGCAACAGGCTGATGCTGAAAGACGGGGGTCTCAATCATGTTTTGGGAGGTTTGGTGTTTGGTTTGCTTTTCCCTTGCTGTTTTTGGCACTAGGATCACTGCTATGGTAGCCATCTTGGATTTCCCGATTTGAAATAAAAATTTTTTTTATCTGCCTCAAAACATTGCTTTTGCTCAAAAAATGGTTAGGATGGACTCATAAGAACATAAGAACATAAGCAGTGCCTCCGCCGGGTCAGACCACAGGTCCATCCCGCCCAGCAGTCCGCTCCCGCGGCGGCCCAAAACAGGTCAAGACCTGTCTGAATCATCAGAAGGGGCTCCCTTGCCACCTTGGTTTCCCATTTAAGTCCTGCCTTCCTATCGAAGTCCTAGCCCTCCGGTCTTGCACATGCACGACCAGGTTAGTTTATACTCATTACCTGATTTACTTGGTTCACGGAAGTTTCGCCCCCCACATTTCGCCCCCAGCAATTCGCCCCTCACATTTCGCCCCCGCACATTTCGCCCCCCGGATGTTTCGCCCCCGCACATTTCGCCCCCCCGGATGTTTCGCCCCCACACATTTCGCCCCCGCACATTTCGCCCCTGAGTGTCAGACTATTCCTCTCGCAGGCGATTTCTTTGCCGACACGACGGCAGGCTACAAATTCAAAGTGCACAGCTGGCTGTTCTCACTGCCTCTAATGTCGGCCCTGCAGCTCCGGACTTCCCCACACCTGCTCTCTCCCCCCCCCCCCCCCCCGATCACTATTATTTTAAATGTTATGGCAGCCACGGCGCTGTATCCATCGGAGGAGACTTCTAACCTCGGCCATGAAGTTGCTGTTGCAGGAAGAGTTCCGGGGCAGGCCGAGGTTAGAAGTCTCCTCCGATGGATACAGCGCCGTGGCTGCCATAACATTTAAAATAATAGTGATCGGGGGGGGGGGGGGGAGAGAGCAGGTGTGGGGAAGTCCGGAGCTGCAGGGCCGGCGTTAGAGGGAGTAAGAGCTGATGGTGCCACAGGGTCCCGCGTTGGGGGGGGGGGGATGGTGCCACAGGGTCCCGCCCCTCCCCTCTACCTTGACTGGCTGACAGGCTAGGCAGACGCTGTGCTTAAGTAAGCGTGTCGCTCCTTTTAGATTCAAAGCTCAAAAGACTGGGAAGGGGAGGAGGAGACGTGGCAAGAACAGGCTCATCTGCACCCCCTGGTGCCACAGGGTCCCGCGTTGGGGGGGGGGGATGGTGCCACAGGGTCCCGCCCCTCCCCTCTACCTTGACTGGCTGACAGGCTAGGCAGACGCTGTGCTTAAGTAAGCGTGTCGCTCCTTTTAGATTCAAAGCTCAAAAGACTGGGAAGGGGAGGAGGAGACGTGGCAAGAACAGGCTCATCTGCACCCCCTTAACTGTAATTGGTTGATAGAATTGACAGACAGTGCACGCTACCTCGGCCTGCCCCGGAACTCTTCCTGCAGCCACCACCCGCCTAGGCAGGAACATGAAGTTGCTGTTGCAGGAAGAGTTCCGGGGCAGGCCGAGGTTAGAAGTCTCCTCCGATGGATACAGCGCCGCGGCTGCCATAACATTTAAAATAATAGGGGGGGGGGGGGGAAGAGCAGGTGTGGGGAAGTCCGGAGCTGCAGGGCCGACATTAGAGGCAGTGAGAACAGCCAGCTGTGCACTTTGAATTTGTAGCCTGCCGTCGTGTCGGCAAAGAAATCGCCTGCGAGAGGAATAGTCTGACACTCAGGGGCGAAATGTGCGGGGGCGAAATGTGTGGGGGCGAAACATCCGGGGGGCGAAATGTGCGGGGGCGAAATGTGTGGGGGCGAAATGTGTCTGGGGGCGAAATGTGGGGGGCGAAATGTGAGGGGCGAATTGCTGGGGGCGAAATGTGGGGGGCGAACCTTCCGGATCCCGATTTACTTCCTATACTTGTGTTACCTCCCAGCTCCTCCCTCAGTATCCCACGATCCCTTTATCCCTCAGGAATCCATCCAATCCCTGTTTGAATCCTTGTACCGTATTCTGTCTGATCACTTCCTCCGGTAGCGCATTCCAAGTGTCCACTACCCTTTGGGTGAAAAAAAACTTCCTTGCATTTGTTTTGAACCTATCTCCCTTCAGTTTCTCAGAATGTCCCCTCGTATTTGCTGTCCCCTTCAGTCTAAAGAATCTGTCCCTATCCACCTTCTCTATGCCCCTCATGATCTTGAAAGTCTCTCATATCTCCCCTGAGCCTCCTTTTCTCCAGAGAGAAGAGCCCCAGCCTATCCAGCCTCTCGGCATATGAGCAGTGTTCCAGCCCTCTTACCAATTTCGTTGCTCTCCTTTGGACTCTCTCAAGTACCGCCATGTCCTTCTTGAGGTGCGGCGACCAATACTGAACGCAGTATTCCAGATGTGGACGTACCATCGCTCGATACAAAGGCATGATGACTTCCCGTGTTCTGGTTGCTATGCCCTTCTTTATGATGCCCAGCATCCTGTTGGCTTTTTTCGAGGCTGCTGTGCACTGTGCAGATGGCTTCAGTGATGCATCCACCAGCACACCCAAGTCTCTCTCGAGTCTGCTGTCTCCCAACAATACCCCCCTAATTTGTAGCTGAACAACGGGTTCTTTTTCCCTATATGCATGACCTTGCATTTGTCCACGTTGAAGCGCATTTGCCATTTCGGGAGCAAGATTTTGTGGATTCATGCCCTTTTGCAGCAGTTGACTATTGGAGGAGCCATCTGTGTTTCACATGGCGTGTGGGAGAGGCGGTAGCGTTTGAGGGGGTTCTGGTGCCCAGTCCATCCAAAAAGTTCTAAAGTTGAGCTGGGAGGACCGTGAGGTAAAAGTGAAAGCAAAAGCAAAGAAAGCTGTTTTTTAAAGAGCTAGTCCACAAATATACAAACAGTGGCGCGAATATTGGTAGCAATTGATGCAACCACAGATAAGCAAAATTGCACATGAGGAACAGACTGTAAAACAAAACAAAAGAAAGAAAATAAAGTCAAATTAATCATCACATTTTAAAACAGTCTGTTGGATGTTTGTGGTGTATGTTTTAATTAGTTATATAAACAACATTTTTGTATTATTTAGAGCTCCTCCACGAACCCTTGAGAGAGCCTTTTGGGCGAAACGGGTCCCGTCGGGGCATGCTAGAGACACTGCATTAAAACGATAAGTAAAAAGAATTTATGTTTGTCTAATAGTTTTTATTTCTGGATCAATAATACAGAAGTAAATAGACAAGCTACACTACACAAGGAGGCAATGAAATGAGCTGAAGCTAGACGTACAGTTGTGGATGCTTTGACATTAATGGCTTTGAAAGCTTTATTGCCATCCTGGTGTTGAATCCGAGCAGTGAGGATTTTATTCGCTATAGTTGTTTCCATTTGTCCTCACTTTTTCATCTTCTGCACCTTTTAATAATTTCAGAATCCCTCCACAAGTTAACATTAGTGACTTGGATCTTGACAGTGCAGTATTCCCTTTATGAGTAGCACAAAGTCGCAGTCTTCCGGTTTTCTATAACATCTGGGTATCATGATGATGCTTTTGACTTACTGAGAAGTGCCGGAAGGGCTTCTTTTAGTGGTCAAGGCTATGGCTAAGCCTATCAGATGGCGTGAACTTTTAATCAGCTTTGTTTCTCCAGAGGTGGATTCTCTGCTAGCGCAGGTTACTAAGTGCATCTCTCTCCTCATTGAAGGCAGGGTGGTGGTAAAGGATGCCCAAGACCGCAGAATAGCTTTTGTGCTATACCGACTTTTGACTCTGGCCTCTGGTTTATAAGCATCCACAGTGGCATCTTTTGTTGCCAGAGCCTGTCCCTCTAAGCTGCGTCATGATCGAGCTATCGTGGATAAAAATCTTCCATTTTTGATCACTGGAATGGACTATGTGACTGATTCCCTGCTCAGGGTTGTGAGCAAGCTGCTGGCTTACTCTTATCTCTCACGCTGGCTGCTGTGGATTAGACAGTGGTCTAGTGTTTCTTCATCCAAGGCGACCCTAAGTAAGCTGCTGTTTAAGGGCCAGTTATTGTTCGGTAAAGGTCTGAATGACCTCATTGTAGCAGGCCTCAATCCTCTAAGAGACCGGAGCTTACTACTTTAAGCACCTCCAGGTGATATCGTCAATATTCCGTAGGTCCCTCGGGCCAAAAATCATTTCAGAATGCTCAAAGCCAGTCCAGCCCAGACCATAAGAAGGAGGATCTCCGACGCACCACCCAGCCGCGCCAGAAGAGGGAGGATCTTCGGGCACCGGCAATGGTGCCAAGTCGGGTAAAGGGTGTCATTGACTGCTCGGGAGGGGGGAAAGTAGAACTGCGGTGGAGGGGGGGGAAGCTGGATCGCGGGGAGGGGTTTGGAACAGCATCGGATTCCTCAAGCGGGGGAGAATGGAGCAGCGCCGGTAGCCTCGTGGGGGGGGGGGGAGGAGATGGAACCAATCAAAGCAGTTTCCCTTACTTCCTATGGGGAAACTTGCTTTGATATACGAGCAATTTGGTTTACAAGCATGCTTCTGGAACGAATTATGCTCGTAAACCAAGGTTCCACTGTATTTATGTATGTTTTAGGACTTCTGATGCAGGCTCACTCACTGAAACATGGTCCTTGTTGAGTCCTATGTTTTTTTAGTCAATATTGGTTGCCATTAAAGTGTGGTTCGTTATCCTCCCAGAGCTCATGGAGAATGTCCCAGATTGGTTATATTTAGAATGGCGACTCCTGTTTCCTTTACATTTGGTTCATTTGCTTAGTATAAAGATACCTAGGAAATATAAAGAGAATAGGATTTTGATTGATACCTGGAAAACTTTACGTTATGTTAGTAATCTGTCACCTATTCCAATTTCTAAATCGTTACATCATTCCATTTGGGTAAACTCCAAGATTAAAATTGGCGGATTTCAAATCGTCTGGAAGCAATGGATAATTGGAGATATTCGAACTTTGAATGATGTTATATCAAATGGTTCACTGCTTAGTTTTTCACAGTTGCAACATAAATATGGTTTAAATAAGACACAAAATTTTAAATGATTGCAGCTGAAGCAGGCTATTCAGGAGGGGTTCCCTGAATGGAAGAATCTTAATAATCAGTATAGTTTAGAATTCCTATGCTTTCGGGCGGATTTCTTGGGTCACCAAGCCGCACAGTGGTATAAATTACTATATGAATATTTGAATAAAAACAGAAAACTGGTTTGAGGGATATTTGGAGCATTGAGATCAAGCATCAAATTTCTGCATCTCAGTGGCCACGAATTTGGTCTTGGAGAATAAAATCTACAATGTCAGCATCTATGAGACAAACATAGAGCTTTTTGGACCCCAGTTCGTTTACAAAAATTAGATAGTTCCAAGTCTAATAGATGTTGGCATTGTAATAAGGATGCAGGGACTTTAGATCATTTAATATTTTTCTGTCCTTGCACTAATTCCTTTTGGAAATCAGTTTGGCCCCAAATTAATTCGCTATTAGAAAATTTTGTTGCACTGTCATATGATACAATTTTATTTGGAACTTCAATGAGGTTTAAGAGTCAAATTTCAATGTCCAATAATAAATTATTAATAATTTTGACAGGAGTTGCCATTCAGCATATTACTAGGAACTGGAAAGATTATACAAGACTCAATTATACCTTTTGGTGGAATTCTGTATGTCATATATACAAGATGGAAAGAGTCATTGCTTTACAAAATGGAAGTTATGCTAATTTTAAAAAGATTTGGGGGCCATTGATTGTATATTCAAATGATTAGACACCTTTAGATATTTGAAACGTTATAATAAATATGGGGTATAGTAGATGTTTTGTGGGAATTCATTGTGGGTGTGGGGAGGAATGGGAGGGGGAGGGGCTTTATAGTACTTAAAGAATATTGGTCAGGATGTACAAGTGATTCTGTATATTATTCATTATAACATTGTTTACTTGTTGAAGAATTGAAAATGAATAAAGATTTAAAAAAAAAAAAAAAAGTGTGGTTCGTTTGAAAACCAGGCCCTCTTTTTTTATTTTTTTATTCCTTTGGATTTGTGCAGAGTGCACTTTTTCTGTGTTTTTTGGTTCTTTGTCTGCTTTTGTAACACACTGGAAGCTGGAGGACAGTCCAGAGGAGCAAAACTATGCAAATGAGGCTTCTTACAAGAGATCTCGCGAGATGGGATTGACTACCCGAGAGTTCAGGAATAGAGTGAGGGTTTACAAGAAAGAAGGTAAGAGCCTAATCTTTCCTTCTCCCTCTCTTTTTGCAGTTTCCTCAACTTTGTCCCATCAGTCTTCCTTTAACTCTTCTGCCCTGCTTCCACCAATTTTACTCATTTTCTGCCACTTTGTTTCTACTAGAGCTTGCCTGATTCACAATTCAAATCAATTCACAAATTTCAGTTTGGCTGAATCAATTTTGTTTTTTTTTAAACAGACTCACCGATTCAGGCCTGCTCTTGGGCTTTTCCTCTGCTGCATTCCTTCTGATGTAATGTCCTGTTTCAAGAAACAGAAAGTTACATCAGAAGGAAGGACTCTGGCAGAGGGAAAGCCCAAGAGCAGGCGTGTGAGGGGCGATGGCTAGGGCTGAAAACTTATGTGAGAAAGTAATGGTGTAATGGGGAAGGGTCTGCTGTGCTGCTTCTACCATCAGATCCCCAGTTAGGAGCATTGCCACTGTTGGTCCCATACTGAGAGCTGGAGGGAAGGGAGAGAGGATGCTAGACTCAAGCGGGAGGCAGTTTGATTGACTGTGGCTGGAGCTGGTGGGAAGGGAAGTGAGAGGGTGCTGGCCACATGGAATGGGAGGACTGGAGGGAAAAGATAGAGGGTGCTAGCCATATGGGATGGGGGGCTGGTGGTGGTAAGGGAAGAGAGAGAGGGTCCTGGCCACATGGGATTGAGGAGTTGCTGGTGGGAAGGAAAATGGGTGCTGGTCACATGGGATTGAGGGGGGACTGGAAGGAGGAAGAAAGAAGGTGCTGATCACATGGGATTGGGGAAGGGACTGGAGGGAAGGCAAGAGAGAGAGGGTGCTGGCCACATGGGATTGATTGGGGGGGGCTGGAAGAGGGAAGAAAGAGGGTGCTTGTCACATATGATTGGGGGGAGTTTTGAGGGAAGAGGGGAAAGGGTGCTGGCCACTTGGGACTGGGGGGAGGGGGTTGGCTGGCCATATGGGATGGGGGGGTAGCTGGAGGGGAAGAGAAGAGAGTGCTGGGAGGGATGAAAAGACTGCAATAAACCCGCCAGGATGTCTGGAAAAAAAAAAATGCCTCATTGGACAGGAAAAGTGCCCAGCGGAGGAGTAGCTGGGGGCAGAGGAAGACATGAAAAGAGAGCACAGGTAGACATTTTTCTTTAAGACAAGAAATGGGCACTGCTTGGGGGTTCATGTGTAGTGTACTTCCATAATTTTCTACAAGAACCAATACATAAACGTATTTGTTTCTATTTTAGAGCACTGACTGCTTGACTAAAAGATGGAGAGTTTGAACACAGCTGCTGAAAATAAAGACTCTACTTGTGCAATAAGCTCAGTAGGCCAACGTTCACTAATATGGTCTGTATTTGATCATTTGGATAATGAAAATGGCAGTGACGAGGCAAGCAGCAGCAAGTACACTGCTAGATGCATGCTTTGCAGCGTTAAGGTTAAACACTGCGGTGGCACCCGTAATCTGTGGCAGCATATTGAAAGACATCATAAAGAAAAATATCTTGAGCTACAAGACAGTGACACTGCTAGAAAATCCAAGAAAAGATCTAGAAAAACATGTAAAGCTTCTGTTCCTATAATTGCATCTGAAGTATCCGAAGTTATCGTTTCATCCTTCATCCAAAAGCGTCTACAGCCAGCAGATAAAAAAAGGATTGATAATGCACTTTGTTACTTCATTGTGAAAGATATACAGCCATTTAGCATTATAAACGATGAAGGCTTTCTTCGTTATTCACAAACGTTGAACAGAGATTATACAGTACCATCAAGGCAAACTTTAAATCAAATGATTGATGTTAGATATGATGAAGTTTCCACCCATGTTATGGATAAGCTTCAACATCTTAGTTATGTAAGCATCACAACAGACCTTTGGACAAGCACAATATTGGAGACTTATATTACAATCATGGCACATGGTATATCTAAAGATTTTCAACCAGTTAATGTTGTGCTGGCAACGCATCACATGCTAGAGCAACATAATGGTGACAATATTGCAGATACAGTTGAAAGTGCCATCAAAACATGGAAGTTAGAAGGCAAGGTTTTTGCTGTTGTCACAGATAATACCTCCTCAATGAAAAAAGCTGTGGAGAAACTTATTCAAAAAGGACTTTGTATGGTCCACTACAATTGCTTTGGACATGCACTCCAGTTGTGTGTCGAGGATGGACTGCAGTCTCAGCAAGCTATCATAGATGTCATTCACAAATTCCGTGATATTGTTAGCGCATTTCATCACAGTACAATACTCACAGAAAGTTTGAAGAAGGCTCAAGAGACTCTGGGAATGCCTGTGAAGAAACTCATTGGTGACACAAAGACTAGATGGTACAGTAGTTGCCTTTTGTTACGAAGTGTGATTGAGTTACAGCAACCTATCAGCTTATGTTTATACAACAGTAAAGCCACAAAGAAATCAGCTCCTTCGGAATATGACTATGACTTAGCACGCAAGCTTGTTGATACACTGGAAATTTTTGAAGAAGCAAGTACAATTGCTTCTGTTGAGCAGAATGTTACTGTGTCAGTTGTTCATCCAATGGTTGAACACCTGATAAATTCCATTGATACAAGTTGTGGCAAGTTTTGCAGTGAATCAAGAGAATCTGAAATGAGAGTCGATGATGAGGGAGAGGGCTGTAGTGACAACAGCAAATCAAGAAATACTAAGATCATCAGTTCCTTTAAAGAAGAACTGAAGAAGAGTTTATTGCATAGATTTCAAGACATTTTATTTAATAACTCTTACAGATTAAGCACCTTTCTGGACCCAAGATTCAAGTCTACCTATGGTGAAGTATCGGATATAACAGAATTTGCTACACAAGAGATCATGAAGTTGCAAACTTTGAGCCTCCCACTGGCAATGCTGACTTCACAAAAAATCACTCCTGTGGTACCTGATCAACTTTGCATAAAGGATACAAATTTACCTCGTCCGCGACACAAGCGCAGCTTTTGGGAAAGGGTTGAAGATACCAATGTGGTTGCCGTTAAAGTCGGCCTTCCATCGATGTCAGACTATTATGGTGAAATCAGCCTCAGATGTAGTACAGAGCTTGCATTTTATAAACGTGAAGAACCCTTGGAAACTGGTAGTGATGTATTTACATACTGGCATGAGAGACAAGAGATATTACCTTTACTGAACAGACTTGCACAGAAGTTTCTATGTTCGCCAGCAACATCTGTACCTTCAGAAAGAATATTCTCTACAGCAGGTCAAATAATTGCTGCTCGGTGGAGTTGTCTGGAACCAGCCAAAGCTGACAAACTGATATTTCTAAATAAGAACTGGAAGATGGGAGAGACTGGGTGAAGGAGTGTTGGATGGGGGGTGGAGAAACCAGGCCATAGTGATTCATGTAATCCACATTTCTAGCTAATTTTAAAGTTATACACACTAATAAAAATTCTCACCAAAATCAAAAAAGAAGGCAACAAATCATAATATTGAAAAATGGAAGGAAAAAGCCTCAAAGAACTATAAAGCTATTAGCCTCAATGGCTGAATTACTCTTATCATAGGGACAAAAATACTTCCAAAATCCTGTTACCACACTTCATAAATCAAGAAAAAATATTTGTTTAAACTGGCAAACTAGATTATTTTTTCACAGCAATTCAAGTGCTGTCTTCATATTATAAGTATCTGGAAGACCGAGCTTCGCTTGGGAAAGTGGGCTCATTGATTAAGATGGGGTGGTTGTTTGATTTCTCTTGTGTGTAGCTATTCAGCTATTGTGTTGCAGTCTTCAATGTGGTTGGGGGTAACTGCTACTGATTTGTTCATAGTTCAGTTCAATAGACATTACATTTGGGTTAACTTGCTGTTGAGCACTTCTTTCCATACAACATTAACAGGTGTGTGACATGGATTCTCAGGGGGTAATGTGTTTTTCTTATTAAAGCTGAAATCTTGAAGTTTGTTAGGGCGTCCATCAGGCATCTTTGTTGTAAGGAATGAATGGTGAAGAAAAAAAAATTTTGTGAAGAATAAAATGTTTTTTAAAAAAAAAAGTACGTGCAAAGAACTGTTTTAGGAGTAAGAATAAAATGAATTGAGATAGCAGCATCCAACTGGTGTGTTGTGTTGGACACACTGGAAAGAACCTCCACACAGAATTCCTCTGGGCCCTGCTTGGTGGTGTTTCTATACACCTCTGTAGGGTCCGGGTACCACCTCCAGAATTCAAATCTATACACACTCGTATGGGCAATGCCTTTTCCAGGGCAATAATTACATCTATTGCACTGGAAAAGGCGTTACCCCCTACAAGTCTTATGCATCATGAGATCATTGTTTATTTGTTGATTTTTATAGCCTGTCCTCCCCAGGAGCCCAGAACGGGTTACAGTAAAATAAAATTTGGTACTTGGAACTTCCCTAACTGTCCCGAAGGCTCACAATCTAGCTGAGAAAACAATTATTAAATAGCAAAGATATAACAATTCAAATAATAAAAAGAATAACATTAAATAAAAAACCTGAAAGACCCAAAGTAGTCCAAGCAAGACAGAATAGAAGTCCAATTGGGCTCTAATCAATGTAAAGCAACAGCAGGATACAATGGCTGAGAAGAACCCCCGATGATAGTCTATCACTGGCTGAAGATGATCTCTAGATCCCAACCGTGGGTGAGAGCTAACAGCCAAAGATTGCAGGTAGAAGGGAGGAGGCAGGTCACAGCTGATCCACCGACCACAAGCGCGCAGCACACAACATTCGTGGGCTCTCCCTCCACAGCCTCTCCGACATCTGACCAGCCAACTCCAGTTCCTGATCCTCCGGCCATTGAAGAAGTCCCCGTCCAGCGTGCAGGAGGAGCATCATCCCCCGTTGCGATCATCCAGGAAGAGCAGTCTGTCCCTGCACTGATTGCCCGCCAATGCCATTCCTCCCACCACACAGGGACGTAACTTGCCAAGCAGGCCCAGATAGACAGGAATTGCGACAGCCCAAAGGGAAGGGAATTGAAGGCCCGAAGCAGACCCCGCTCCAGCAAGAAGATGAAGGACAAGGTCCGAAGCCGGGCAATCAAGAAGCAGAGCCAGAGCCCTCGAAGAGGAGACAAACATCACACTCCCAACAAACCCGCAAGAAGGGCCACGGTACAGGTAAGGCCTCACAACCGTTGAACAGCCAACGGTCAAATTCTAAAAACTTCAGTATTGATGGCAGGAGTCAGTTTCAGAATCAAAAGTAAAATTAGATAAAAGAAAACTATCAAAATAATGCTAATAAAGGAAAAAACTAAATGAAAAGGATAAAAGAAACCAAAATAAAAGTTTAAAAATGAGGGGCAATGTAGCCCAGCATCCTATGTGGACGCCATCTTGGAAAAAAAAATTATGGAGGAAGTGCCAGCCTGAGAGTTTTGTGCATGCTTATGGGGTCAGCACAGACAGAGAGGAGAAACAGTTTCAGTTGCTTCTATTTCTTCATCTGGACATGTGCTGCCATCGGCCTAGAATGAAGAGCCTGTTTTTTTCTTGGGGGGGGTTGTGGTTCACAACACCAGTTGGCTACCCTCTTATTATATAAATGGTCATTTTACAAATAATCTATCATTTTGCAGAAGAGAACTTTTTAAAGTTAAAAGCGATATGTTGCCCAAAAATTGAAGAAAAGGGAGTCACATTTAGCAGATGATATAGAACAGAGTTCTCAAAGTCCCTCTTTGAGGGCCGCAATCCAGTCAGGTTTTCAGGATTTCCCCAATGAATATGCATGAGATCTATGTGCATGCACTGCTTTCAATGCATATTCATTGGGGAAATCCTGAAAACCTGACTGGATTGCGGTCCTCAAGGAGGGACTTTGAGATCCCTGATATAGAAGGATATGCAAAACTGGCCAATATTTAGGTTTCAGTCACATGGTCAAATCCTCTCAAGGAAACTCATCCTTGGGAAGCATATCCATGATCCCATTTTCATGTCTTGAGAGAATAGAGATGGTGAAAACTGAACAGAGATCCTCAGCACCTAGAGGAAGCACTAGGTTTGGGGAGTTCCTGGGTGAAAGAAGGGGAAAGACCATTAACAGGAGGTTATGGGGCCATCCCCTTCCTACATCACAGGACAAAAGAGACAATGAACTGCAAGCTGGGGAAACCCCTCCCTGCATCAGAAGGGGAGGAGAGACAGTGGGCTGGGGGATTTATACCAGTCTATGAATTCTGGTTATTTGAACTCATGGAAGAGAGAAAATCAGCAGAGGGATACCCTTCCTATGTCACAAGAGGAAAATGGCAATGAACAAGTATCTCCACTAAGTTGTTTGGGGTTGTTTGTTTTTTGTTTTTTTTTACAGTTATTTCCCTCTCATTTCCACTTGTAAAGATACAGTACTGAGCAAGTTTGTGAACATTCTAGATTTGCCTATATTTTTCCTTAGAACATGATTAGAACCTAATCTAACCCTAATTCTGCTGCCTCTCAATATCTCTCCTCACTTCTCTCTCCTTATATACCCCCTAGAGAACTCCATTCCTCAGATAAGTCACTCTTAGCATTAGCCTTCTTCTCCACTGTCAGTTCCAAACTTCGTTCCTTTCATCTAGCTGCCCCCTATGCCTGGAATAAATTACCCGAGTTTGTCCGTCAAGCCCCTTCCCTTGTTTAAAAGGAGACTGAAAACCCATCTTTTTTATATAGCTTTCAATCCTTAACCCTACTCCTCTGCCCTACCCAGCCCACTGATTAACCATTCCCCTTAACTGTATCCATGATATTCTGTTTGTCTGTCCTGCCTATTTTGATTGTAAGCTCTTTCGAGCAGGGATTGTTTTCTTACTCTTTGTGACTGTGCAGCGCTGTGTGCATCTGGTAGCGCTATAGAAATAATAGTAGTAGTAGTTGTATACGAGAGAAAGATAGCCATAGTAAAACATTTTTTTTTAACTCAGACAATGATAGATTTTTGATTACCGTATTTTTCGCTCCATAAGACACACTTTTTCCATCTCCAAAAATGGGGTGGAAATAAGGGTGTGTCTTATGGAGCAAATACCCAAACCCCTCCTATTACCTTTTTAAAATTCCGAGGCCCTCCCTCGCTGGACGCGGCTGCCTGGAGCACTGACAGCTGACGCGGCTTCCTCAGAGTCTTCTTCCTTTGCGGGCAGAGCAGCGCACAACGCTGCTGGCCTGGTCCCGTGCCGCTTCCTGCAAGAGTTCTTAATAGAGTTCTCATGGGAAGTGGCGCGAAACCAGGCCGGCAGCCATGTGCGCCGTTCTGCCACAAGGGAAGAAAACTCCGAGGAATCCGTGTCAGCTGTCAGTACTCCAAGCAGCTGCGTCCAGTGAGGGAGGGCCTTGGAATTTTGAAAAGGTAATGGTGGGGGGGAGGGAGGCTGGGAGCTGCCCTGCCTATTTCAAAATAGGTACAGGGGGTGGGGGCCTGCCTGCCTGCCTGGGAGGGGGTAGGCCTTCCTGCCTGGGGAGCTACCTGGGAGGGTGTAGGCCTGCCTGTCTGGGGAGCTACCTGGGAAGGTGTAGGCCTGCCTGCCTGGAGAGCTACCTGGGAGGGGTAGGCCTGCCTGAGGGGGTAGGCCTGGGAGGGGGAGTGCTCCTGCCTGGGAGGGGGGAGGCCTGCCTGCCCTGTCCTGTCCCTACCTGCCTGCCAGCCAGTAGGCCTGCCTGCCATGTCCCAGCCTATCACTAGACCACCAGAGGGGAACAGGGTGCAGAGCTTGACAAGTAGTGTAGGGTTGGGTACAGAGCCTGGCATGGAGAATATGGTTCAGAATTTTTTTTTCTTGTTTTCCTCCTATAAAAGTCGGGTGCGTCTTATGGAGCGAAAAATACGGTATTCAGTTAAAAAATTCAAACAACATAATCTTTCACTCATGCATATTAACTATACATCCACTAACTGTACCTACTAAAGCAGTGGCTCTCAAACCTTATTAGCTCTGGCACACTAAACGGGACAAATGTTTTTTGTGACACATTATAATTGAAATTATAAAATTTCAAAATCAAAAAAATTCAATTTGAGAGTTATTTATTTAAAGTTCTTTAAGCCATATATGGGTAATTGTAACAACGGTAAAACTAAAGTAGATAGAATAGAATTGCTGATGGATGTGCTTGTTTTGGAGTGCAAATTAACTCAAAACGCAGCTCAATAGTTGACAAGTAAACATGCATTTCATCATCAACCATCTGCAGTTGTTCTCTTTTTTTTTTTTTTATTTAATTTCTATCAGAGCTGAAAATCCAAGTTCATAAAGATAAGAAGATCCAAACGGTAACAAAGCCTTGTTGCTCAAGTTAGAATAACTACTACATAAAATATAAAAATAAAATTAATTGCTGTTAAGTTTTCAAGGACCAATCATGTCAAAAAACGATGCTTGTCTGGGCGGTTGTATCCTTACGCAGACAGATGCTCATAACATTGACAAACTCTTCCGTATGCGACATGCATCTCATCTATTCTAGTTTATGCTTATGAAGGAAATTTTTTAAAATAAAGTAAAATTCTGGAATCTCTCGTGGCACACCAGGAATCTCTTCGGGGCACACAGTTTGAGAGACACTGTACTAAAGCAAATAAATGTTTATTATCACTTGTTTAGTCTTCCACATCACCCTGGAGGAATTGCGGCTTATTGTTTCATACAGAACTGTTTTCAAGCCTATGCCATAATATGTCTTTCTTACATGAACAACTTGCTTCATGTCTTGCCACAACATTTCAGTAGGGTTTGGATTGGGTCTTTGATTTAGGTAATCCAAAACACAAAGCCCTTCCTTCTCTTTTAATAGAATGTGAGGAACATTTAGAAGCAAAAAGTTTACAAGCTGACCCTATTGATGGTGAATAAAATAACCACTCTCGTATTGCTCACCATTGGATTTTAACCAGAACAAAAAAATGGAGTTTCAAAGAAATGAAAAAAAAACCACCCCAAGAAAGAACGATATTCAAACAAACTGCAGCTCAAAGTCGGAAAACAAAAACAAAGGAAAGTCTGCAGAAGACGGTGTACAAGGTATGAACAAATAATCTTTATTTTAAAAAATGGGTTAAGTGTAGCATTCAATCCTGGATAAAAGATGATAAATGGTTCTCAAGTGTGAGTTCACAGGACCCGAAAACACTCCTTCCTCTGGGATCATTGAACCATACAACTCAAAATAAGTTAAGCCTTGGAAACTCCTTTCCGGTGGTTGTCCGAGGATTCGCGGCCAGCAAAAGCAAAGAAAGGTCCCGCCATGGGAATGAAGAATACTCAAAAATGTGAATGATTAAGGAAATCTTTATTTATATAAATCGATATGACCCAGTGACCCGCACAGCCAGTGTTTTGGCTCGAATGAGCCTGCATTGGGGATCATGTTGACAATGACACTAAAAACAAAACACAGATATAGGGGTCCACTAGCCGTTTTAGCATCCATAGAATATAATGGCTGCGTTAGCGTCTAGCTTGCACGCCTTAGTAAAAGGACCCCATAATGAGTAAATAAAAACATTAGTTAAAACTAAGAACACCTAATCACCATGAAAGTAAAAAGTTACATTACATTACATTAGGGATTTCTATTCCGCCATTACCGTGCGGTTCAAGGCGGATTACAAATGGTTTGTCCAGAGATTAGAAGTATTTAGGGAGTAGTTTGTACATTTCTTTGAGTTGTTAAGGATTACGTCTGAGTTGTCATGATATTAGAAGTTCATATGTAGTAGTAAAGCATGAAAAATAAAACCTAAAATAAAAATTGCAAGAAGGGTAAAATCATTTGCATGCATTAAAGAAAAAATGTGACTGTGTTGGTAAAAACAAGGAAACGTGACGGCATCATCATGCTAAATCTACATGTGAATAAAGTAATACCGAGATCCATATGAGTTATTAACCCCCACTATGAGCGTCGGGAGCAGCGCAGAGCATTAAGTGCATTGGCCTGTGATAAAAAAAAACAACGCTTTAATAGTTTTGTAAATAGGGGGGGTGAGAATGATCTCAAAATATAAGGAGACCAAACGTCATTCACTTAATAACTCATATATTATAAATCATTATTATTTATTTGCATATAGATTTAGCATGATTATGCCATCATTCCTCATGTTTTTACCAACACTGCCTCATTTTTCTTTTTTATAATGTATGCAAATGATTTTACCCTTTTTTTGAGGTTTTACTTTTTACTCTCATGGTGATTAGGTGTTCTTAATTTTAACTATTATTTTTATTTACTCATTTATGTGTTTTGTTTTTAGTGTCATTGTTGACATGACCCCTGATACAGGCTCATTTGAGCCGAAACACGGGCCACCCTTGGTGCTCTAAGTATGTGCTTATTTTGCTTAAATGGTTAATCCAGGGCTCCTAGAGCTCAGAACTTTATTGTAAAGTTATAAGCACTTGTGGTCCTTTCTAAGGCATTGAACACCTCAGTATCTCAGGGTTTGTTTGTTTGTTTTATCATGTCTGTAATGGGAAACGTGGATGTTGGAATTTAGACCTCCTCTGAAGCAGAACTAAGTGCCAGTATTAGGGGCAGTGTTTTAGTTGCCATGATTCCCATGTCCCACCCCTCTAAATCACACCCTGCCACAATCTGTAGCAATGCATTCCTTTTCAACTTTCAGAAGTCCACACATTCTTCTCTCCCTATTCCCAATGTGTCACAAGTGCAGTAGCAAGTAAGACCAGGTAAGTTTCAGGAAACAACTGAAAACCCAATTGTTCGTTGATGCATTTATGTAATGTGGACTGATTATATGTTGTCATAATTTATCATCATATTGCCCCATTGGGTTAATGAAGGAATGTTGAGAAATATAAGAATTTTTGCTTCTCTGTTTTGCTACATAGATGCCATTTTGTTTGATGTACTTATGGTTTGTCATATTATGTATGTTACTTTTGACTGTAAGCGGTTTATACATTTTTTAAAATAAAAAAGAAGAAAAGCATCCTTCAGTCACAAGCCACATTTAACATAAGGCTTTCATACCTTTCTCCCTGAATGAGGAAATAATGCTCCCTACCTTCTACAGGAAGGCTCATTCAAATGCTTAAGGCCCTTCATACTCTAGAATACTACTTGAAAGGAGCTGCATTATTGAGTAGATTCAACAATTCATTTTGTTTGATCCAAACAGGACAGGTAAGCTAGTAAAAAAAAAAAAAACAACCCTCTAGAAAACTAGTTGGTCTCTTGTATATAATTCTACTACGAACAAGTGGCTAGTCCTCTCAGCTCCTACATCAGTAGCCTGCACATTCTGAGACTCGGGGGCCTCTTCTATCAAATTGCGCTAGCAGTTTTTAGCGCAGAGAGCTGCACTGAATGGCCCGCGCTGCTTCTGGCGCTCATAGGAACTCTGAGTGTCGGGAGCAGCACGGCTCTCTGCGCTAAAAATTGCTAGCGCAGTTTGATAGAAGAGGCCCTCAATTTCTTCTATGCAAAATGTAGTGCTTTCTACTCTACCTCATTTTGGAAGACTTTCCTCCCTCTCCTCTTCCAGTCGCTTAGCCTATCCTCCCTCTACTCAGCCTTTACTCGAATTGTTTGTCACCTTTAACCTTTTTAGGCATAGAGCGACTCACAAATTGCAGATTAGAGTAGAAATCATATCAGATCACAGCTACTGCAGTCATTGCAGCCCTTCTGAAGTCTGTCTTGTTTAATACCATCTGCAAGGCATCTATGTAGTATCGTTGGACCATGCTTCTGTAGAGGATAGTATCTTTGAATAAATAGTGCTAGCCAGTCTATCCTTATCAATTAAATCAAACTTGTTGAGTAGCCATAAGCTTGGGAGTCGCCCACTTGTGCTAAACTCAATTCTTATCGACGGAAAAAGTAATGTATTCCATAGATAGCAGGATCAATAAGGTCCTAACAGGAGCTGAGAATAACACTACACATAGTAAGGGCCGTTTATGCTCAGAACTTTACACTAAAGTTCTAAACTGGGCAATATTTCAATGGACACACACTTGTGTGCATTATTGATCTTGTTTTCTTTGGAAAACACCTGTTAACAGGTGATCAATAATGGAAAGATATTCAGATCCTGATGCAGCAAGGCCACCATGATACTCCAGCACCAAGCTTGACAGTTGAGATGAGGTTTTTAATTTGGAAGGCTTTGTTAGGTTTTGTGTAATGAAAATCATTTTTTGTGTGACTTAAAAGCTCAATTTTTGACTCCTTTATCCAGAGAGCATTGTTATTGAAGTTTTGTGTGCCTTCCAGATGCACTTGAAGCACACCTGAGGTGGGCACTTAAGTTCTTTTTAGAGAGCAGTGATTCTTTCTAGCTGTCTTCCATGAACACCATTTCCATTCACTTTTTCCATGGCGTTTGACTTGAACCCTTATATAAGTTACACAAGTGAGGCCTACAGGCCTTACTCTAAAGATCTGTTTGTGGTTCTTTGTGACTTCATGGATAACTTTTTGGTTTAAGAACATAACATAAGAAGTGCCTCTGCTGGGTCAAACCAGAGGTCCATCGTGCCCAGCAGTCCGCTCGCACGGCGGCCCAACAGGTCCAGGACCTGTATAGTAGTCCTCTATCTATACCCCTCTATCCCCTTTTCCTTCAGAAAACTGTCCAATCCCTTCTTGAACCCTAATACCGTACTCTATGATCTTCACGGGATGACAACTCCTGATAAAGACACTGTAAACTTCAGCATTTTTCATTTGTAGATTAATAAGGAATGTATGGGACCTGAAATATTTTTAACTCATATAATTGAGCATCGACTATTCATTTTTGTAGGTCCTCTAAAAATTTTTTTTGATTTATGTCATGATGAGTTCCACTCACATATAAGCGGTATATCAAATCCAAGGAAAACCAAAGAAACACTGTGGAGAAACGATGTTCCTGATATGGACTTTAGTTAAAAAAATCAACATAGCAATCCACATAAAAACCTTCAAGACCCAGTCAATAAATCCAATCCACTAACATTTATCATCAAATATATTTTATTGAGCACCAAAAGAAAACAACAATCAGAAAATGAGTACATATAACAACAAGGCAGCTCTATAATTCACCCAAAATCCACCAAACCCTCCCCTCCAACCCAACCCTCAGCCCATCCTCCCCCCTTCCACTAACATTTATAAGAACCAACTGAAAAACCTTTGGACCTTTCATCGAGCACAGGATGCCCAAACTTAATCACCCAAGTTTACACTGAAGGGTAGAATACTTGTTACCCAGTTATTTAAGCCAGACTGTTGAGTCGGACTCAGAAGCAATTTTTGGACTGTGGAGTTGGAATTGGTGAAAATGTGCTGACTCCGATTCCTAATAAGAGTTAAATTGTGTGTCATGCAAATAAAATGCTTAAATTTCTTATTTCACAGATAATTTGATTAACCTATTTGTTTCAGGATATGTTTTACTTTTAGAATATGCTTTGATATCAAGTCCTTTGATTACAAAATGTAATTTATTTTATGATATATATTGTTTCCTTGGCATCATAAAATCCCAGTCATTTGCTATTTCACACATTGTTTCTGAAAAGGTCTTATTTTTCTTGCTTTGTATATTATCACTGGGTTTTACTAAAAGGCACTAGAGGTTTTTAGCACTGGCTGGCAAGGTAAATGCTCCGGCGTTCAAAGGGATTCTATGAGCGTCGGAGCATTTACCTCGCTGGCCTGCGCTAAAATCCTCTAGCACTGTTTAGTAAAAGGAGCCCTATTTTCAAGAAAGTAGGATTATGTAATGTATATCTTCATTATTGTATAAGAAAAGACTATTGCAATTAAACAAGGTTATCAAGGTAAGAATTATATCTGGGGTTCACAAATCTTTTTTCTCAGTAGTGTAGATTTGGAAACCTATGGATTAAAAATGCTGGAGACTCGGAGTATATCCTCCTTTCTAAAGAAATCAGAGATGTGCTGAACATTTAGAGGAATTTGTGGGAGATTTATGAATGTAATTGATAGAAGAACACTTATAGGTTTGTACCTGAAGAAAGAGCTGTTAGGATGGGAGGACATAAGAGAAGTGGAAAGACAGTGGTCTAAGCTGAAAGGAGCGATAAAAATGGCTACGGACCTTTATGTGAAGAAAATCAATAAAAACAAGAGAAAAAGGAAGCCGATATGGTTCTCCAACCTAGTGGCTGAGAAAATAAAGGCGAAAGAGTTGGCGTTCATGAAATATAAAAAAACCCAAGAAGAGGAGAGCAGAAAGGACTACAGGGTGAAACTGAAAGAAGCCAAGAGAGAGATACGTTTGGCGAAGGCACAGGCGGAAGAACAAATGGCTAAAAATGTAAAAAAGGGAGATAAAAATTTTTTCAGATATATTAGTGAAAGGAGGAAGATAAAAAATGGAATTGCTAGGCTAAAAGATGCTGGGAACAAATATGTGGAGAGTGATGAGGAGAAAGCAAATGTGCTAAACAAATACTTCTGTTCTGTGTTCACAGAAGAAAATCCTGGAGAAGGACCGAGATTGTCTGGCAAAGTTACACGAGATAATGGAGTAGATTCTGCGCCGTTCACGGAGGAGGGTGTTTATGAGCAACTTGAAAAACTGAAGGTGGACAAAGCGATGGGACCAGACGGGATCCATCCCAGGATACTAAGGGAGCTCAGAGAGGTTCTGGCGAGTCCTATTAAAGACTTGTTCAACAAATCTCTGGAGACGGGAGTGATTCCTGGGGATTGGAGGAGAGCGGTCCCTATTCATAAAAGTGGTCACAGGGATGAAGCAGGAAACTACAGGCCGGTGAGCCTCACTTCAGTTGTTGGAAAAATAATGGAAGTGTTGCTGAAAGAAAGGATAGTGTATTTCCTTGAATCTAATGGGTTACAGGATCCGAGGCAACATGGCTTTACAAAAGGTAAATCGTGCTAAACGAACCTGATTGAATTTTTTGATTGGGTGACCAGAGAGCTGGATCGAGGACATATGCTAGATGTAATTTACTTGGATTTCAGCAAAGCCTTTGATACAGTTCCTCATAGGAGGCTGTTGAACAAACTTGAAGGGCTGAAGTTAGGACCCAAAGTGGTGAACTGGGTCAGAAACTGGCTGTTGGACAGACGCCAGAGGGTGGTGGTTAATGGAAGTCGCTCGAAGGAAGGAAAGGTGACTAGTGGAGTCCCTCAGGGTTCGGTGCTGGGGCCAATCCTGTTCAATATGTATGTAAGTGACATTGCTGAAGGGTTAGAAGGAAAAGTGTGCCTTTTTGCAGATGATACCAAGATTTGTAACAGAGTAGACACCGAAGAGGGAGTGGAAAATATGAAAAAGGATCTGCAAAAGTTAGAGGAATGGTCTAATGCCTGGCAACTAAAATTCAATGCAAAGAAATGCAGAGTAATGCATTTGGGGATTAATAATAGGAAGGAACCGTATATGCTGGGAGGAGAGAAGCTGATATGCACGGACGGGGAGAGGGACCTTGGGGTGATAGTGTCCGAAGATCTAAAGGCGAAAAAACAGTGTGACAAGGCAGTGGCTGCTGCCAGAAGGATTCTGGGCTGTATAAAGAGAGGCGTAGTCAGTAGAAGGAAGAAGGTGTTGATGCCCCTGTACAGGTCATTGGTGAGGCCCCACTTGGAGTATTGTGTTCAGTTTTGGAGACCGTATCTGGCGAAAGATGTAAGAAGACTTGAGGCGGTCCAGAGGAGGGCGACGAAAATGATAGGAGGCTTGCGCCAGAAGACGTATGAGGAGAGACTGGAAGCCCTGAATATGTATACCCTAGAGGAAAGGAGAGACAGGGAGATATGATTCAGACGTTCAAATACTTAAAGGGTATTAACGTAGAACAAAATCTTTTCCAGAGAAAGGAAAATGGTAAAACCAGAGGACATAATTTGAGGTTGAGGGGTGGTAGATTCAGGGGCAATGTTAGGAAATTCTACTTTACGGAGAGGGTTACAGGATCCGAGGCAACATGGCTTTACAAAAGGTAAATCGTGCCAAACGAACCTGATTGAAGTTTTTGATTGGGTGACCAGAGAGCTGGATCGAGGACATATGCTAGATGTAATTTACTTGGATTTCAGCAAAGCCTTTGATACAGTTCCTCATAAGAGGCTGTTGAACAAACTTGAAGGGCTGAAGTTAGGACCCAAAGTGGTGAACTGGGTCAGAAACTGGCTGTCGGACAGACGCCAGAGGGCGGTGGTTAATGGAAGTCGCTCGAAGGAAGGAAAGGTGACTAGTGGAGTCCCTCAGGGTTCGGTGCTGGGGCCAATCCTGTTCAATATGTATGTAAGTGACATTGCTGAAGGGTTAGAAGGAAAAGTGTGCCTTTTTGCAGATGATACCAAGATTTGTAACAGAGTAGACACCGAAGAGGGAGTGGAAAATATGAAAAAGGATCTGCAAAAGTTAGAGGAATGGTCTAATGCCTGGCAACTAAAATTCAATGCAAAGAAATACAGAGTAATGCATTTGGGGATTAATAATAGGAAGGAACCGTATATGCTGGGAGGAGAGAAGCTGATATGCACGGACGGGGAGAGGGACCTTGGGGTGATAGTGTCCGAAGATCTAAAGGCGAAAAAACAGTGTGACAAGGCAGTGGCTGCTGCCAGAAGGATTCTGGGCTATATAAAGAGAGGCGTAGTCAGTAGAAGGAAGAAGGTGTTGATGCCCCTGTACAGGTCATTGGTGAGGCCCCACTTGGAGTATTGTGTTCAGTTTTGGAGACCGTATCTGGCGAAAGACGTAAGAAGACTTGAGGCGGTCCAGAGGAGGGCGACGAAAATGATAGGAGGCTTGCGCCAGAAGACGTATGAGGAGAGACTGGAAGCCCTGAATATGTATACCCTAGAGGAAAGGAGAGACAGGGAAGATATGATTCAGACGTTCAAATACTTAAAGGGTATTAACGTAGAACAAAATCTTTTCCAGAGAAAGGAAAATGGTAAAACCAGAGGACATAATTTGAGGTTGAGGGGTGGTAGATTCAGGGGCAATGTTAGGAAATTCTACTTTACGTGGAGGGTGGTGGATGCCTGGAATGCGCTCCCGAGAGAGGTGGTGGAGATAAAACTGTGACTGAGTTCAAAGAAGCGTGGGATGAACACAGAAGATTTAGAATCAGAAAATAATATTAAAGATTGAACTAGGCCAGTTACTGGGCAGACTTGTACGGTCTGTGTCTGTGCATGGCCGTTTGGAGGAGGATGGGCAGGGGAGGACTTCAATGGCTGGGAGGGTGTAGATGGGCTGGAGTAAGTCTTAACAGAGATTTCGGCAGTTGGAACCCAAGCACAGTACCGGGTAAAGCTTTGGATTCTCGCCCAGAAATAGCTAAGAAGAAAAAAAAAAAAATTTAAATTGAATCAGGTTGGGCAGACTGGATGGACCATTCGGGTCTTTATCTGCCGTCATCTACTTTGTTACTATGTCAGAGTCCTGTCCAGCTGGGGGTATACGCTGGCGACATGATGTTTCAGGTGAAGGATTGTGGGACTGAAGTCTGTCTTGACTGCGGCTCCTCTGCATTTCCTTTTCATACCTGTAATCAGGAGTAGGCCGTCGACTATAACCTCTGTCTGGGCTTTAGTCACCACCATAACCACGATCCAATCTCTCATCTTGGTCTATGCTCTGCCGTGGCTGTGATCTCGCCTGTGCACAGTGCGCAGCGGCCTCTAAGAAGGCGAATAGAATGCTAGGTATTATCAAGAAATGAATTACAACCAGATCGAAAGAGGTCATCCTGCCGTTGTATCGGGTGATGGTGCGCCCGCATCTGGAGTACTGTGTCCAATATTGGTCGCCGAACCTTAAGAAGGATATGGCAATACTCGAAAGGGTTCAGAAAAGAGCGATGCGATTGATAAAAGGTATGGAAAACCTTTCATATGCTGAGAGATTAGAGAAATTGGGGCGGTTTTCCCTGGAAAAGTGGAGACTTAGAGGGGACATGATAGAGACTTACAAGATCATGAAAGGCATAGAGAAAGTGGAGAGGGACAGATTCTCCAAACTTTCAGAAACTAGAAGAACGAGAGGGCATTCGGAAAAATTAAGAGGGGACAGATTCAGAACCAATGCTAGGAAGTTCTTCTTCACCCAACGGGTGGTGGACACCTGGAACGCGCTTCCAGAGGGAGTGATAGGACAGGGTAAGGTATTGGAGTTCAAGAAGGGATTGGACAATTTTCTGAAGGAAAAGGGGATAGAAGGGATAGAGGTCCTGGACCTTATGGGCCGCTGCGTGAGCAGACTGCTGGGCATGATGGACCTCTGCTCTGACCCAGCAGAGGCACTGCTTATGTTCTTATGATGAATAAGGATATAAGAATTGCTGTTCTGGGTCAGATCAAGCATCTACAAACCCAGGACACAAATACCTAGCAGGATCTAAAAATGTAATTAGTTTCCATGTTAGTTTCCCAGCTGTACCTTAATAACAGTTTATGGTCTCTTCTGGAATTTGACCAAACTTTTTTAAATCCCAGCTGTTATGTTATATGTGATCCTATATTGTGCCAAATCCTCACCAGGTGAGTTTGAGGCAAGTTACATTTAAGAAGACTTTTTGTTTTAGTGGTGGTTACAATGTGGCTACAACATGGATTGTGGTGCAGCCAGTTTGCAATCATACTTAAGAACATAAGAATTGCCATACTGAGACGATTAAACAAGTATGGGATCAGTGGTTAATAAAACAAATAATCCATAAGCAACAATCCCACTGAATTTAAAGCAGCTAGTGCTTTTTTATGATAAGGCACTAGCAGCATTAAATTCAGTGAAATTATTGTATATGGATTAATTTTTGTATTTGAGTAAAGTCAGAGAGGGAACATAATGTTCCAACTCAGGAAGTCCATTTCAAATTTGTACTGCAACAAAGTAGAAAGTGCAGTCAAGATTTGGAGGCAGAGGAAAAGGGCATAGTAGAGTGAGGGAAGCTGAGCCATATAGGGTGGGATCCTAAGAATTGCCATACTGGGACAGACCGAAGATCCATCAAGCCCAGTATGTAATTTATTTTTTATTTGGGTGTTTTATTTTACTCTGCATGGATATGCGGAATATAAATTTTTAAAATAAATAAATAAAATATCCTGTTTCCAACAGTGGCCAGCCCAGGTCCCAAGTATCTAGCTAGATCTCAAGTAGTAAAACAGATTTGTTATTGTTTTGATGGATTTATCAAGTGTTGTTTCTGAGACTATGTATGATTTTTCTTGTACACTTGTTGAATGATTAAAAAGAAATAAAGAATTAAAAAAAAAAAAAAAATGCTGCTAATCCTAGGAAAAAGCAGCAGATTTCCCATGGCCCATGGATTTCTCTTAGGAAATTATCTAAACCTTTTTAAAACCCTGCTAATCTTGTGGAGCTCGGGGTCCATTCCCTTTGTAGCTGGCTCGCAGCCCGATTTTTTAAGTGCTTGAGTGCAGGCTGTTTGGCCCCCGTGACAGTCCAGTCTGCCTTTGGTGCATGCTGGCTGCATTTTACTCCTTCCTTGTTGCGTAGATCTGTGGAGGTTGAGGTCTCATACCGACTCTGATCTAACTGGCAGCCCAAAGATTTTGCTGAACAAAACCAAAACAGAACTTCAGGACAATGTACAGGGTGCAGGAATATATACAGCACAACATAAATAAGCATATCCAAAAAACTGGTCCTAATATGCAAATGGACAGGACTCAACATGATCTGTGTTTCGAAGAAACTCCTTCCTCAGGGGTCCCTATGGATGGCACGTGATATATCAGAAAACCAGAATGGATAGATCTCCTTTCTAAATTGCTGCACTGTGGTTCAAATTCCTGCACCCTGTACATTGTCCTGTAGTTCTGTTTTGGTTTTGTTTTGCATTTTCACTGCAGGCTCTGGTGGGTTTTCTTTTTTTTTTTTTTTTTTTTGCTGAGGCAGTGCCTTCACATTCCAGCTCCTGTGACAGCTGAAGCAGGCGAGCACCAGCACAGACAGATTGTGAGGACATGCTGTTGTAGCCTATGGGAAAATCAGGGGGGGAGGGAAGGGTGTCTAAAATTGCATGTGTCAAGCATTTCTAGGGCTGGAGTTAGGGTAACCCACCTCCAAACACCCCTTCCTAGAATTTTTTTGCCTTTTATTTGGTTCTCCTGGCCCATTTTTTATGCGACCACACTGCCGTGGCAGCCATCTCGGATTTACTGATTTTTGTTTAAAAGACTCCGTCTGCCTCAAAACCCTTAGATTTTGCAAAAAAAATCACTTGGTATGAACCCCTCAGGCTGTGATACCCATATATCATGCCAGATTTTGCTGGATGGTCGGCTGAGGAGTGTCCATATGCCAAGGGGGCCTGGAAAGGAAGGGTGGGAGCCTTGGACTTAGCCTCTTCTGATACCTCCAGGGCTGATGGATCACAGATAGCTCTATTGGGAAAAAAATTTCACAGCCTCTGGATAGCGACTAGGAGAAGCGCAAATGCATAGAGACCATGGGTTGTCCTGAAGGGGTCCTTGGGGGCCTTGTAGTCAGGGCTTTATCCCTGATTGTGTAAGTCTAATGTGGATGGCCTACATAAATTGTCAGGGTTCCCAGGCTCCTGCAGAAGGACTGCCAGTGACTGCACAAGGGGGGTTTGTCCACTGCAAATGTGGTGGAAGTTCCCAAATAGATCCAGAAGCCTGGGGAGATTGTGAGTCTGAATCTATACCTTTGCTGTCCCAGAGTCTTAAGCAAGGTGTCTGCTTACTCTGTCTCCACCTATAGAACGCTTTGGATCAGGTAGTAGGTCAGAGCTTTGGCTTGGAAAGCCACTCTAAGCAGGCTTCTCTTTAAACAGGCAGATGCTTTTTGGTAAAGGCAGGGCTGGATGACCTTATGGCCAGTGTGGCAGACTGTTGTCCTAAGACTCTTCCAGACTGCACACTGTGCCCCTAGAGGGTCTAGTTGAGGTACTTTTTGTGCCTCAAGGCGCTTTTACTAGTACTCCAAAGGAACTGGTACCCAGAGAACATAGAATTCTTGGCAGAGGTATAGAAACTCAAGGTATACTCAGTTCTCTGGTCTTCATGCCCCTGCAGCCTCTAAAAAGTCTCAGTGACATTTGATCAGTAGCTGTGCCTCCACAGAGAAGAGAAGGTTAAGGACCTATTGGGAGGCATGGGCGTGGATCAGATTGAACTGCTGGGTGCTGGAGATAAAACAAATTGGATACAAACTCAAATTCAGCTATCCCTTAGTGCAGGGGGTCTCAAAGTCCCTCCTCAAGGACCACAATCCAGTCAGGTTTTCAGGATTTCCCCAATGAATATGCATGAGATCTATGTGCATGCACTGCTTTCATTGTATGCTAATAGAGCTCATGCATATTCATTGGGGAAATCCTGAAAACCTGACTGGATTGCGGCCCACGAGGAGAGACTTTGACATCACAAGTTATCCACTAGGGCAGGGGACTCTTCGGCTAGATGTCCAGAAAAAGGCGGTCAGAGTCGGAGCAACAGTACAAAGGCTCTTAGACATTGGAGTCATATAGCCCATTCTTCCCCCAGAATCAGGTTTGCGTAGATATTCAGTATACTTCATAGCCGAAGAAAGACTCGGATGACTGGAGACCAATCCTGGATCTGAAATCAGTCAATTCAGTGTTAAAAGTGTTGCGGTTCCTCATGGAGACAGGACATTTTAGGGTTGGGGAAGTTATAGTGAGTATAGGTATCTGACAGCAGTGAGGGGGAGTTTAAGAGTTGAAAGCAATTTCATAAAAGTGAGCCTTTAGCTTGGATTTGAACACTGCCAGGGACGGAGCACGACGTATTGATTCAGGTAACCTGTTCCAGGCATACGGCGCCGCAAGAAAGAAGAGAAAGAGTCTGGAGTTGGCAGTGGAAGAGAAGGGTACAGATAAGAGGGGCTTGCCCGATGAGCGGAGATCACAGGAGGAAGCATAGAGGGAGATGAGCAAGGAGAGATATCGGGGGGCTTCAGAGCGAACGGACTTGTAGGTCAGCAAGAGTTTAAAATGTATTTGGAAATGGATGGGGAACCAATGAAGCGACTTGAGGAGAGGTGTAATGTGAGAATAGCGTCTCTCATGGAATATGAGTCGCGCAGCAGCATTTTGAACGGATTGAAGAGGCAAGAGACCCGAGGCACACAGGAGGCCTGAGAGTTGCAGTAGTCTAAGCACAAGGTGACAAGAGCGTGAACAAGGGTTTTGGTCATGTGTTCAGAGAAGAGGATGGATTTTGGTAATGTTATAGAGGAGGAAATGAAAGGATTTGGCAGTCTGTTGGATCTGAGGAGAGAGAGGGGTCAAAGATCACCCAGAGGTTGCGAGCCGACAAGACAGAGAGGAGGATAGCATTATCCACAGAGAGAAAGAATGGCGAGAGGAGGGAGGTGGATTTGGGGGGAAAGATAAGGATTTTAGTTTTAGCCATATTTAGTTTGAGATGGCGGGCGGCGGCGAGACATCCAAGCTGCAATGTCGGACAGGCAGGCTGAAATTCGGGCCTGAACTCCCACAGAGATATCTGGCGTGGAGAGGTAGATCTGGGAGTCATCAGCATAGAGGTGATATTGAAAACTATGAGAGGAGATCAAAATACCAAGAGAGAGGGTGTATAGGGAAAAGAGGAGAGGGCCCAGGAGAGATCCTTGGGGTATGCCAATAGACAGCGGGGCGGCGGTGGAGGAGGATCCACCGTAACATACGGTGAATGTACAAGAGAGATAGGAAGAAAACCAGGAGAGAGCAGAACCCCGGAATCCCAGCGAGGACAACATGTCGAGAAAGAGGCAGTGATCAACGGTATCAAAGGCAGCAGACAGATCGAGAAGAATGAGGATAGAGTAGAGTCCATCGGATTTGGCCAGAAACAGGTCGTTTGAGACTTTAGCAATGATGGATGTGTAAGGACTAGCAGAGGTTCTTTCATTATAGCTTGGGTTTCTAAAGGTTACAGCTTGATTAGCAGCATTTGTTGTTAGGTATGGCATATAGTATAAGCTTGATATAGTTTTTGGAAGAGCCTTATTAGGATTTTCCAGAATTGTGTGTAGTCGGAGGTTATATGAGTCTTTATGGGTAGCGAGTTACAGAGTTTTGAAGTTTAATAGTCAAAGGATTTGCAGTGTGATGATTTGTATTTTACTCCTTTCAGAGTTGGGAACGATAAGATCATCTTATCAGAGTTTTGATGATTTATGGATCTGCTCTGCAAACTCTTTTTGCCTCATCTGGCAAGGAGTTCCAGAATCTAACTATGCATTGAGTGAAAAAGTATTTTCTCCTATTTGTTTTAAAAATGTATTACTTTGTAACTTCATGGTGTACCCCTTTTGTCTTTATGAAAGAGTAAACAGTTGATTTGTTTCACTCCACTCAGGGTTTGATAGACCTGTCATATCTTTCTAAAAACCCTAACATCTTTAGCCTTTTCTATTATGAGAATCCTTCCATTTCCTATATAATTTTAATAAAATCAGATCTGTTCCGGTGCTTTGAAGGGTGTTATGGTCATGATCTCCCCTCCTCCCTTCTTAGTCAAATAAAGAAAAGTGTTTAACATTGCTCAATCAAAATGTATGCTGGATAGAAAGATGCCTCGTAACTTACTTTGGTCCAAACTCTCCCTTTTTATCTTCCAGGTTCCCTACATTCAGATGTTTTTGCCGTATGGTAATGTGATGTGAGAAGGAGTTAGATTACTGACTGGAGCTTTGACCACTTGGACAAATGCTGTTGATGCCTCTGCCATGAGATCCCTACCTGTCTCTTTCTCCAGGATCTTGTTCAACTTCTTGAAACCCCATGCTCCGATCAAAATCGGCCCTGCATCAAAACTCCATCAGTCAACACTGATGAAGCAAAGAAGCAGCATTGAATTGCCCATGCCCACGGACCTGGTTAGCTACTGGCAGGGGGTATTTGAGGCAGAAGGAGTTCCTGAGGCCCAGACATCCATCGAGTACATTGTTTCCTATGTTTTGGAAGCCAAAACAGTTAAGTGAAGGGTGTGCAAGTGCTATGGGCTGTCCTGAGGAACAGTATATTTAGGTGTGGTAGGCAAGCGTAAAGTCTACATCGATATGTGTCATTTACATGTGTAAATTACTGTATAGTATTTTATAATATACATGCATACTTTTGCACTCTGCCCACACTCTGTTCAAACTCTGTGCACACCTATCATGGCACATATATGAGAACAAGAGTTGCCATAGTGGGAGAAACCGAAGTTCCATCAAACCCAGTATTCGGTTTCCAATAGTGGTCAATCTAGCAGTAAAATAGATTTTTTGCTGCTTATCCTAGGAATAAGCAGTGGATTTTACCCAAGTCCATCTTAAAAATGGCTTATGGATTTTTCTTTTAGGAAGGTGTGTGTGTGTGTGTGTATATATATATATATATATATATATATATATATATAAATTTTAAACCCTGCTAAGCTAACTGCTTTGACCGCATTCTTTGGCAACAAATTCCAGAGTTTAATTACACATTGAGTGAAGAAGTATTTTCTCTGTTTGTTTTAAATCTACTGCTTAGTAGCTTTATTGCATGCCCCCTGGTCCTAGTGTTTTTGTAACTAGTAAACAGAAATTTACACATGTACATGACAAATATTGGCGTAGATATTTACACTTGCCGTAGGTTCTGGTGTAAATGTTTGTGCTTAAATTGGCACTTTTTTACCCTCTCATCCTTTTACCCTCCCTGGAAAAGCGACGACTCAGGGGAGACATGATAGAAACCTTCAAGATTATGAAGGGCATAGAAAAAGTGGATAGGGACAGATTTTTCAAACTAAGGGGAACCACAGGTACAAGGGGGCACTCGGAGAAATTGAAAGGGGAAAGGTTTAGAACAAATGCCAGGAAGTTCTTTTTCACCCAGAGGGTGGTGGATACATGGAACGCGCTGCCGGAGGATGTGATAGGCAGAAGTACGCTACAGGGCTTCAAAGAAGGTCTGGACAGGTACCTGGAGGACAAAGGGATTGAGGGATACAGATAGGAGTAGAGGTAAGGTTATAGGGACAGTATTAGAGGTAAATTACAAAATGAGTCAGAGACCACTGTTCAGGCAGTGGGCCTGATGGGCCGCCTCGGGAGCGGACCGCTGGGCAGGATGGACCTCTGGTCTGCCCCAGCGGAGGCAACTTCTTATGTTCTTAATCTTCTAATGTGTGCTCAATAGATCATCCTCTTGTCCCATACCACACCTAAGTATACTGCTCAGGACAGCCCATAGTAAAAGTATGCATGTCTATTATAAAATACTATACAAGCAATTCACATCTACCCAATCCACTTTATTTTATAGATCTCTTTCATATCTCCTTGAGCCACCTATTCTCTGAGCTGAAGAGCCCTAGCCGCTTTAGCCTCACTTCATAGGGAAGTCTTCCCGTCCCTTTTATTATTTTTGTCACCCTTCTCTGTACATTTACTAATTCTGCTATATCTTTTTGGAGGCTGAGATTTGGGCCTGAATTCCTGTAGAGATATCTGGTGTGTAGAGAGGTAGATCTGGGGGGAATCGGCACAAAAGCGGACTGAAAACCTACCTTTTTGATATAGCCTTCAATCCATAACCCCATTCCTTGGCAGCCAGAATTGTACACAGTATTTGAGGTGCAGCCACACCACAGAGCGATACAAAGGCATTATAACGTTCTTATTTTTGTTTATCATTCCTTTCCTTTCTTAGCCATCACTGCACACTGGGCTGATGATACTTACCATGTTTCCCTCAAAATAAGCCCAAGCAGTGCTTCTCCCCCTCTCCCTCTCCCTACTGACCCTTCCATCTCTCCCTCCCCACGCCGACCGTGAGACTGACATACCATTACCTTCTTCCAAACGGCAGCAATCTAAACGCGCTGCTTCGGGCCTTTTACCGCCAGGGCATTGCTGTGCCATGTTGCTGATGACATCATCAGTGATGTGGCGGAGAAATGCCTCAGCGGGAGAAAGCGCGAAGCAGTGCATTTAGATTGCTGCCGTTTGGAAGAGGGTAATAGTATGTCGGTCTCACGGTTGGCGTGGGGAGGGAGAGCTGGAAGGGTCGGTGGGGATAGAAAGATGCTGTGGGTTTGGCGGTCTTGTGGTCGGCGTGGGGAGGAAGAGCTGGAAGGGTTGGCGGGGATAGAAAGATGCAGTGGGTTTGTGAATGGGCATTGTTTCCCCGAAAATAAGACCTAGTGGGGTTTTTGGGCCCAAAATTAATTTAAGACAGTGTCTTATTTTCAGGGAAACACGGTAGATCCTTTTCCTGAGCTGTGAGTCCTAATGCGGAACTCTGTATCACGTAGCTATAGTTCTGGTTCCTTGTTCCCATATGCATCACTTTGCACTCGCTTACATTAAACGTCATCTATCATTTTGATGCCCAGACTCGCAAGGTGCTCTTGCAATTTTTCGCAAATTTAATTATCTCACTAGTTATTCCCATCTCTACATCATTGAGTGGGCATCTCTTCTGCCAGTGATTGTTGCGGGGGAGTTGCAGCGAGTGCGAGCAGGAGGGACTGGGCATCCCTCCTGTTGTGATCGTTAACGGGAGTGGGGGGGGGGGCAGGTTGCCTGGGCCACTAAGCTGATCATGGCAGCCGCGATCAGCTCAGCGGCCCAATCCGGAACTTATACCTGTTTTGACTTCACCCCTTTTCACTCTGGGCACACAGCGGCAGTGGAAAGGCTTAAGCTGCTTTTAGATATGTCTAAAATCCATTTCGATTATCGGCACTTGGACAACCTGTCTTTTTGATTGTCCAAGTGCCGATTTAGGTGGGTTTTTAAACATATTTTCGTTTCAATTATGAGCCCCCTAGAATTTTAACAGTAGAATTCACCTGGATATCATCGTGGACAATACATCTCTGCGTGCAGCCAAAACAGCAAACAGTGTTAGGAATTGAATGGAGAATATTGTAATACCTCTGTATTGTTTCATACTGCAACTAGTTTGTCTCAGAGTGATGAACACAGAGGTGGGAGAGGGCAGCTAAGACAGGCAGTCATCTAACAGATCTCATCTCTAGTTTCAGAGCCTGAGAGCTGAGCATCTCTCCAAACCTGTGACAGAGCAGCAGTTGCATCAAGTTGAGGAGCTGAGTGCATGGCGGCTCAACAGGTAGGATCGGACTGAAAAATCCTTATGGAGTCTTACCTGTTGTTTTCTTGCTGTGGGGAGATTTCAATACTAACGACAATTCTCAATAAAGAAAAACTGGAGTTCTCCTTTGATCTTAGACAAGCATTACCACGGATTTATCCTAATTTTAATGTAGGTCTTACTGGCCAATCAGCACCGAAATGGTTTCAGTGTGGACGTCAACTTACATGGAAACTATTACCACAGACCACATTAAAATGCTTGGCATTGTGGTCATTAACATTTTGCCATCTGAGGCAGCATGAAAATGTTTGTTGAGAGCAGAGAGTGGGTAACGCCATCCCCTTTTTCCCCTCCAACATGACCATCCTACCCCGGAGTGCTTTCTGCATGGGTCCCTGCCCACCCCCACCACCAGTTCTCCACCTCCCCACCCCATGTGACTCTAACCCGACTGCCAAAAATATCCCTGGCATTCAAGAGCACACCACCCGTCCCAACCTCAAGAGCCATGGTGTCTAGCCGCACCCCCTTCAACGTGACTGGTTCCCCTCCCATCCTGACTCACCAAAAATCATCTCTGGTGTCCAATGGTACCCACCCTTCTAGTGGCTCCTGTCTGTACAAGATGTTTCTGTGGTGCAGCTTTCTAAGTGAAACAAGGATCCTTGTCAAGATTTCTTTGTTCACCCTCTCTTTGACATGGAAGATGAGCTGCTCATGAAGCTAAGTGATTTTATGTTTACTAACACTATTTGGTATAAAGGTGCACATCAGAGTAGATAGATTTGATTTTTGAGCACATCATAACATAACTGTATGTTGTGAGGTCTCCTATGTGACAGTCTCATATATTCAAAACCTTTTTTGTTTAGGCTGGATACTTTTTGGACCCCTTTTTGAAATGCAGTGGATTTTTTTTTCTGACCAATGATAGCATTGGTTTCAACCTACTTGTTCTGTGGACTTTTTTCCTCTCGTGAGTAAGTCTATAAGATACTGTCACGTTCCCTTAAGGATGCTTCCTCAGTGGCAAAGCAACTTTAAAACCCATAATCCCACCCAAGAAGGAAATGGCATGGAAGAGGTGGAGCCAGGAAGGCATGGTCCAGGAAGTATAAAAGCCCAGGATATAGCTAGGTTAAGGAGGCCCAGAGAGAAGCAGTAATACCCAACTGAATTTACCTCCCATCACCTATGTAACTCTTGGAAGAACCAGGCCAAGGACTGGTCTTCGAGACATTTGGAGCATTGAGATTAAGCATCAAATTTCTGCATCTCAATGGCCACGAATTTGGTCTTGGAGAATGAGATGTACAGTGACCGCATCTATGAGACAAATTTGTTTTTTTTTGTTACATAGAGCTTTTTGGACCCTGTTAGATTACAAAAAAAGTTAGCTAGCTCTAGGTCTAATTAGATGCTGGCATTGTAATCTGGAAGCAGGGACTTTGGACCATTTAATATTCTATTGTCTCTGTATCATGGCCTTTTGGAAATCAATTTGGTCTCAAATTAACTGTTTACTAGAAAACCATGTTGCTTTATCATATGATACAATTCTGTTCGAGATGTCAATGAGAGCAAAAAATCAAATTTCATCAAATAATAACAAGCTTTTATTAATTATGACAGGAGTCGCCATACAACATATTACCAATAATTGGAAAGATTACAATAGGCTTAGCTACACATTTTGGTGGAATTCATTATGTCATATTTATAAAATGGAAAGATCAATTGCCATACAAAAAGGGAATTATAATAATTTTAAAAATATTTGGGGGCCATTAACAAATTATTGCAATGAATAGACATCATTTTTCTAATGAAAGTACATTTACATGTAGGAGGAGGGGGGAGGGTAAATAGTTCTTTTAAAGGTCTGATTAATAGATTGAAATATAATATATAAATGATATTTTGAATTAAATTACTTGTGGGAAGTGTGGTTGGGGGGGAATAAATGTTTTGTATGTAAAATCATAATTGTATGATTATCAAGTGAAATGTAAAAGTTAATATGATGTAGTATTGTGCACTTGTTGTAAGAATGAAAAATGAATAAAGAATTAAAAAAAAAAAAAAAAAAGAACCAGGCCAGAGACAAGTAAAGTGTACTACTGTGCTGAGAGACAGTAATATACGCCATGGCCCTACATAGGGTTACCAGATATCCAAGCTTCCCCAGACATCTCCTCTTTTTGAAGACTGTCGGGAATCCAGACGGCTTATTTTACTACTTTTGTCCAGGGAAACTGGACATCTAGTAACCCTACAGCAGTGGTCATTATTGCATGGCCCGCAAGCCAATTGTGGCCTGCGGAGACCTGGGTGGCTCAAGCACCTATTTGGAATCCCCTTCCCCCCCCTTGCGAGATCCAGTTCATTCTCACTGTTCTTGTTTCCAGTCATGCAGCTCTAATTCTCCAGGCCGCCGACAGAGTGAGTTAAGTAAGCATGTGAAATGGAGGACATGCAAGTGATGGTTTATTACTTGTTCTTTCAGGATGCCCATTCAGTATGTTATCGGAGAGTGGGACTTCTTAGATCTGACACTGATAATGAGGCCCCCTGTTTTCATTCCACGACCAGAAACAGAGGTGAGTGCTGGGGAGAGAGATCACTTAATCTTCAAGTCTCCGAGTCTATATACTACATCTGCGAGTGCACTTTGTGCCATACCATGTGGGTTTCTCTATAGTACGCTGTCGCTTGGAGAACTTAATGTAGCTTGCCGATGTTCCCCTCTCATTTCAGAATTGTGCAAGGAAATAATTTTTAATATACCTTTTTCAGTATTTACTGGAGTTCATGCAGAAACAGAAATGTAGAATGAGAGAATTAGAGAGCCTATTTTCCAGGATTCCCATGTCCATACACTTATACCCATGACATGCATACATGATCAAGAAGGGAATCACGAGTAGATCGGCGGACATCATAATGCCGCTTTACAGAGCAATGGTCAGACCACACTTGGAGTACTGTGTTCAACACTGGTCTCCCTACCTAAAGAAGGATATAACCCTACTGGAGAGGGTGCAAAGGTGAGCCACGAAGCTAGTTAAAGGTATCGAGAATTTGAGCTACAAAGAACGCCTCGGAAAACTGGGATTGTTCATCCTCGAGAAGAGAAGACTGCGAGGAAACATGATAGAGACTTTTAAAATACTAAAAGGATTTGACAAAATAGAGCAAGAAACATCGTTATTCACATTGTCAAATGTGACTCGGACAAGAGGTCATGGACTGAAACTGAGGGGCACCAGGCCCAGGACAAATATTAGGAAGTTCTGTTTCGCACAACGAGTGGTGGACACTTGGAACGCTCTCCCGGAGGAGGTCGTGATGGAGACCAGCATTCTGAGATTCAAGAGCAAGTTGGATGCACACCTTCTCGCAAATCACATTGGGGGATACGAGTAAACAAGGTTTCTCAGCAGGGAACACCTAGCTTGGCCTCCGCGGGTGCGGGTCGCCGGACTGGATGGACCTAGAGTCTGATCCGGCGAAGCCATCTCTTATGTTCTTATGTATTAACCAGCCAGTAATCAACCAGTGGCAGTCAGCGTTTTTTTAAACAATGTCACTGGCTAAATTAGCCCCAGATATTCAGTGCCAGGGCATATGCGGGCACTGTCACTGAATATCCAGGGCTAGGTTTTTGTTGTCCTGGCTACCGGAGCTTTTGCAGGTCCTTGCTGATACTCAGCCAGGGCCCGCATAAGACAGCCATACAGGACTGACTGAACATTGAGGTGTGTCAGTCATTTCAAGTTTAATGATTTTTTGATTAATCGCTTAATCATAATTCAAAGCGATGTACAATTTAAAATACATTCAGAGGGAAACAATACAATACAAACTTTTTTTTTTCCCAATTATTTTTATTTTCAAATTTTTACATAAAGTGTACATAATATTTAAAATACAATTGATAATTGCATAGTATCACTTTTATATCTAATACATTATATATCTAAATTTGATTTTCCCCCTTACCCTCCCCCCACCCTTTTATTACTTTAATATAATATTTCAAATTTTACAGAAAGTATACAACATATTAGAATAGAATTGATAAATATTCAATAACATTTTTATATCTAATACAATATGTTCTAATTAAATTTTATCCCTTCTCCCTCCCCCCACCCTTCTATTAGTTTTCATTCATATATTACATTTTGTATAATATATTATAATATATTATGTATAAATTATTTTCCTTACCCCCCCTCTATGTGTGTCATGAAAAAAAAAAAAAAAAAAAAATTCCCTATAAGAAGAAAAGAAGAAGAAATTTTTATTATTTATTCATTACAGTATTTTGTCAATGGCCCCCATATTTTTATAAATTTAGTATATGTCCCCTTTTTGTATTGCTATTGTTCTTTCCATTTTAAATAAATGACATATCGTATTCCACCAAAATGTATAATTTAGGTTGTTGTAATTTTTCCAGTTGTTAGTTATATGTTGAATGGCAACCCCTGTCATAATTAATAAAAGCTTGTTATTTTCTGTTGAAATTTGACTTTTTTTTCTCATCATTGTTCCAAATAAAATTGTATCATATGATATTGCAATATGATTTTCCATCAATTTATTAATTTGTGGCCAAATTGAATTCCAAAAGATTTTAATATAGGGACAATGATATAATAAATGATCTAATGTCCCTGGTTCCAGATTACAGTGCCAGCATTTATTAGACTTAGAGCTGTCTAATTTTTGCAAACGTGTAGGGGTCCAAAAAGCTCTATGTAATAAAAAGAACCAGGTTTGTCTCATAGATGCTGACACTGTACATCCCATTCTCCAAGACCAAATTAGTGGCCATTGAGATGCATTAATCTGATGTCCAATCTCAATACTCCAAATGTCTCTTAGACCATTTTTTGGTTTTTTATTCAAATATCCAGATATTAATTTATACCACAAAGCGGCTTGATGTCCTAGGAAGTCTGCTTTAAAACATAAGAACTTTAAACTATATTGATTGTTTAATGTTTTCCATTCAGGGAACCCAACCTGAATGGCCTGCTTCAATTGCAACCATTTAAAACTTTGTGTTTTATTAAGACCAAATCTATGTTGCAATTGTGTAAAATCCAGCAGTTTACCTTCTGAAATAACATCGTCTAAAGATCTAATGCCTGCAATAATCCAGTTCTTCCAAAGGATTTGAGCTCCGCCAATTTTGATCTTGGAGTTTATCCATATGGATTGATTAGTTGATTTGTATATTGGGATGAGTGTTAATTTATCAATAAATCTCAACGTTTTCCAAGTATCCATTATTATTTTATTTTCTCTATATCTTCTGGGTATATTAATACTTGGCATATGAACTAAATTTAGGGGAAACATAAGGCGCCATTCCAAATATAACCAATCTGGTGCATTATCTATAAGTTCTGGGAGGATCCAATACATACCCTGACGTAAAATATAGGCTTGATGGTACCTATAGAAATTTGGAAAATTTACCCCTCCCTCCTTAATTGATTTTTGTAAGGTTACTAAAGCTATTCTAGGTGTTTTACCAAGCCAAAGAAATTTTGTTAAAATTCTATTAAGCTTTTTATAAAAGGACCCCTGAAAATAAATAGGTATCATACTCATTTGGTAGCAAACTACAGGCAACATCATCATTTTAATAGTTTGAATTCTTCCCCACCAAGAAATATGTAATGGGTTCCATTGCTCACATAACTCCGTAACTTTTTTTAATACATATTTTTCATTTTCTTTTACAGTATCTTCAATTGTTTTTTTAACTTGAATGCCTAGATATTTAAATCCTTCTTCTTTCCATATGAATGGAAAAGTATCAAATAATCCTTTTACACAATGAACATTCAAGGGTATAATTTCAGATTTATTCCAATTAATTTTATAACCTGAAAATTTGCCAAACTTATCAATTAATTCCAATAAAGAAGATAAGGTAGACTCTGGATTTTTCAAATAAAGCAAAATATCATCAGCATAAGCCGAAATTTTATATTCCATATCTGAATATGGAATACCTTGTATCTCTCTCGTTTGCTGTATTGCTAACAATAAGGGTTCTAATACAACATCAAATAACAAAGGAGATAAAGGACAACCTTGTCTAACTCCCCTCTGCAATTGAAAACCATCAGATATCTTATTATTAATATTTAATCTTGCAATCGGGAAGCTATACAATGTTTTTACCATTTGTATAAATCCAGAACCTATTCCAAACCATTCTAAAGCCTGATACATAAAATTCCATTCTACCCTATCAAATGCTTTTTCAGCATCTAATGAAACTGTAAAAGCCGGTTCATCCATTTTTTTTGACAAATTTAGCATGTGAAATAATAGTCTAGAGTTATTGGAGGAATGTCTTTTAGCAACGAAACCTGTTTGATGCATATCTATAATATGTGGGAGAGCTTTAGCTAATCTCAAAGCCAAAATTTTCGCCAAAAGTTTATTATCAACATTTATCAAAGATATAGGCCTGTAGTTTGAAACCAAAGTAGGATCTTTATTTGGCTTAGGCAAAACAATTATTATTGATTCAGCCATAGTACCTTTTATATTACCTTTTATAAGTTGTGTCTGATATAATTTTAATAAATGTGGGGAAAGGATATTTTGAAATGTTTTATAAAATTCTACTGTGTAACCATCACCACCTGGAGCGGATCCAACTCTAAGAGATCTCAATGCTGTTTCTAATTCTTTTAATGATATAGGTTCTTCTAAACTTCGTTTTATATGATCAGGAATTTTAGGTCCATTAATTAAATCTAAAAAATTTTTTCCATCTTTTTGTTTCTCCAAATGAGGTTCGGAAGAATACAGGTCCTTATAAAATTTTAAAAATTGTTTTAATATTATATTTGTTTGATTTGTTATTATACCATTATCATCTTTTATTCCATTAATATTAGTTCTCCTTTTTTTTGCCTTAAGATAATTTGCCAATAATTTCCCCGCCTTATTAGAATTTCCATAATACACTGTTTGCTTGGAAAACAAATCTTTTCTTATCATTTTTGAAGTTAATTCATTATATTTACCTTTTGTTTTCAAAAGAGCTTGTAAAACTTCATGTTCCCATTTATTTACCAATTTAGCTTCTAATATTTTTATTTCTTTTTCTAATTCTATATATTGTTTTTTAATCTGTTTCCTAATAAAAGCTGAATATGATATAATATTACCCCTCATAGTTGCTTTAAATGCATCCCATACATTCTCTATAGATGTATCTTCCACTAAATTTATTTGAAAAAAATCATTAATTTGTGTTTTAAAATTTTCCAAAAATTTGTCATCCACAAGCAATGCATTATCAAATCTCCAAAGAGGTCTATTATTTTCTAATTGATCTAATTGTAATTCTATCCATACTCCCGCATGATCCGAGATAATAATAGGATCAATGGAGGCTTTAGTCACCTGTTGCACTTTATTTGTTGAAACAAAAATATAATCTATTCTTGAAAATGATTTATGAACCTGTGAACAAAATGAATATTCCTGATCATTAAAATGAAGAATACGCCATATATCTTTCAAATCACATGACTGAATTAAATTATCTAGACCTAATGATTTAATATTTTTACCTGGTTTTTTATCCAATAATGGATCCATTACAGCATTAAAATCTCCAGCCACCACTAAATTAGAGGCAGCCAGTGGTAATAACATATTCTGTAGCTTTTTGAAAAATTCTGATTGATTCGAATTAGGGGCATATATATTGAATAACGTCAGGGTATCATTTCCCATACCTATATCAATATGTATCCATCTTCCATGTGGATCTGAACTTTTTACCTTTATCTTGGCCATACATTTTTTATTTATAAGAATTGCAACCCCTGCTTTTTTACCCACTGCTGGAGCAAAAAAACATTCCTTTATCCATCCACCTGATAATTTCTGTGATTCCTTCATATTAAGATGTGTCTCTTGCAGACAGTAAATATCCGCATTTTGTTTTTTTAAAAATGTTAATACTTTTTTTCTTTTAATTACATGATTCAGGCCATTGACATTAATAGAATATATTTTAAAAGACATTATACATTTTATTACTTTTCATTATATTTTTCTTCCTCTCCTCTTTCATATTTAATATCCAAAAAATTTTCTTCACGACACACATATTTGACCCTAATGTATCTAATCCCTTATTTATTTTTCCCTTAATCATTCTAGTAAATATTCTCCTTATCCCTCCTTTTCCCACCCAATACATTGGCTGCTTAAGGATACACATTGGAACTGTAACCCGAATATTCTCCCCACTCCAGGCAATCAATATTCAATATTCAAACAAATTTCCCTTCTATCTCTATATATTGATCTTTTATATCTTTAATCATTTTTCCATAACATTTCATTAATGTATCATTATCCATTTAACAATATTTTAATTTATATTTCCTTAGTATTGTGATTCTAACATAAATTATTTTAAACATATATGTAGTGTATTATTTAATAATTTCCTTATATCTTGTTCTTTCTTTCTTATAATTTTTATTGTCTTTTCTTTATATCGTTTTCCTCCTTTTCTTCAGATATTTCAATATGTTATATTATTATAATTCTTCATAGAGTCATCAAAATCATCTTAATGTTTTATGTTAAAATATCATAGGTTCTGGTTTAGAGAGAAAATCTTTTAGTTTTTCAGGATCCTCAAAATATAAGGATTTGTCTCCAGATGATACTCTCATTTTCGCCGGGTAGTATAGACCATATTTAAATCCTTTTTCTTTTAGTAGAGGTCTCATGTCTAATAGTCTCTTTCTTTTATTTGCTGTGTTTTTGGCAAAGTCTGGTAAAAACCATATTCTGGATCCTTTATAGTTTAGATTTTTATCTTTTTTTGCAGCATTTAATATATCTAATGCTTGTTGGTATCTGAGCATTTTGAAAATTATTGGTCTTGGTCTGCCTTTGTTTTCTAAATTTTTGATTGGGATTCTATGCGCCCTTTCTATTTCAATTGGTTGTTTCAAGTCTAATTGTAATATTTTTGGAATTAAATTTTCAAGGAAAAGGATAGTATTTTTTCCTTCTAAATTTTCTTGTATTCCAAAAAGTTTAATGTTTTTCCTTCTTCCTCTATTCTCATAATCCTCCAATTGATCTTTTAATTTATTTAATTCCAGGCTGTCGTTTTTACATCTTTTTGATTCACATTCTATAGCTTCCATTTTTGATTCTAGTTCAGTTGTTCTTTTGTTATTAACTTCCATTTGTCTATGAATATTTAAAATTTCTTCTTTCATTTCCGACATATTAGTTATAGTTTCCTTAAGCATTTGTTTGATTTGTCTTAGTTCTTCCATAACTTCTGTTTTGCTTAATATGTCTGGTTCTTCAATAGGAAGTGGTATCTTGCTTGGTGTTATTTGGTCTTGTTTCTGTCTTTTTGCAGATGTACCAGCCTCATTTTTGTTTTGTCTGGTGCTTGCCATGTTGTTGTTTTCTTTTTCTTGGTTGTTCTTATTTCTTATATTTATTCTCTTAGGTTTAGGTTTGGTATTCTTAGGTTTTTAATCCCTTTTCTTCCAGGATTTGGTTCTTTTCTTCTTTTCTTTTCCTCAGTATCTGTCACAATCTTGAATACTCTTTTTTTTAGTGTATTTATCTCTTTAATATTGGCAAGAGGGTTATTTTTGATATTTTTCTACTTTTTACTTATGTCAGTTTGAAACTTTTTTACTTTTCTCACTTTCTTCGGGTAAATCAATGTTAAACCTTCTCAATCTTTAAATATATTCAAATTTTCTATTACAGTGTTCTTTAGAGTAATTGTCAGTTATTTGTTTCCAGTTCTATTGCTGTGTGAAAAAAATCCTTTTCTATGGTTTTTTTCCTTTAAGTCCTTTCACTGTCTAAAATGAAGGAGGGGAACATTCAGTCCAACAACCTTTCCTTCCCTTAGATCTCTCTCAGATTAGTCGATTCTTTTCACAGATTTAATTCACTATCTCTGACATTCACTCTCACTTAATGAGACATCGTTTCAGCGCTGAGCAAAAAATTTTTGGTATTCCTTTCTTTTAGCTCTCCTCTCACAAGCCCAATCGCAGCCCCGACCGAGGAGAGCAACACTTCATCGAGTTATTTTCCCTTATTTTGACAAATTTGAAGCAACTGTCTTCTGTTTATTCACAGCGTCTCTCAACTGCCTCGATGTCTTGCTGCTTCAGTTTTTTTAAAAAAAAGTTCCGTTAATCTTTTTCTCTGTCTCCTCTCTCACAAGCCCAATCGCAGCTTTGTCAGAGGAAAGTAATATTCAATTCAGTATTCTTATTTATTTCAATAAGCTGATATTTATTTGTTTTCAGCGCTTCGGCATTTAATTACTGAGAGAAAATGCCGGTATTCCTCTCTCTCAGTTTTCTTTATTCAATCCCCTTTTCATCAAAGGATAATCTATTTTTTCCTTCTTATGGTTTCAGTTATATCTGGTCGAATTACAAAACTTCCTTCACATTTTCCCAATCAAACTCATTGGTCACTCACATACACCTCGCGGTCTCAGCGCTGCATTCAAGTTTCATGAAACCGCCGAAAATACAAACGGCTCTCTGACTCCTGTCAGCACATACCTCACTTCAACTGCAGGAAATTAGGATTTTATCTTGTATCATTTGTTCAGCTTTTTTAATATATATTTTCTATGTAGTTATCTTGAAGGAAAAAAATTTTTTTTATATTTCATTGCCTGGATGGTGAGGAGCTTCACGATCACACCTCCATCCGTGCTCGCGTTAAGCCACGCCCCCCTACAATACAAACTTTAAAAAAGATTAAACATATAATACAAATCAAACTTGAATAATAACATAATATTAGAAATAGTTCAACATATTCGTAACAAAAGGTAAAAAGGGGAAGTGAAATACAATTCATGATAGAAAAGTAGAACAAACAAAGGAAAAAAACATTGGGAAGGTATGTAACAGTAAAATTTAAGATTTAAAACAACAGTTTAAAAATTAATAAATCAAATGCATCTTTAAAAAGAAATGTTTTTAGATTACTTTTAAATTTTCCCAGATCATGCTCATTTCGTAGATAGATTGGGAGGAAGTTCCAAATCTGTGGAGCAGTTACTGAAAAAATGAATTGCCGTCTTGTATTAATGATCTTGAGTGAAGGAATGGTTAGTAAATTTTGCTCATTGGACCTTGATGTTCTAGTCGGATTATATGGGATTAATAATTTATAGATAAAAGCTGGAGTTTTATTGAGTAAAGCCTTGAAGGTGAGTAGACAGAGTTTATAAGTTATTCGATGAGTGACTGGGAGCCAATGTGCTTTTATTAAAAGAGGAGTAACATGATCAAACTTTCTAGAGTTAGTTATAAGTTTAATAGAGACGTTTTGAATAATTTGGAGACGTTTGATAAAGCACTCAAAAAATGTCTGACCAAATGGTCCAAATGACTTACAACTCTATAGTATTAAATCCCACTCTACAGGTTAAGGGGTCCCTTCATTTAAGTATATCATTAAGTTATTTAAATTGTGGGTTGGGGTGATCTTGTAGAGTGCTATAAGAGAGAGAAATATTTTGTATATCATTGGAACGGAGATAAAGAAAAAATTTCAAGAAAAATTTAATTGAAAAAAAAAGGGGTTTTATGCCTCTGACTGCTCTATTGAGGAGCATATTTGATCTAACACGCTAAAACAATGTTTGAGAGTTTACTGAGTGTATGGCTCCAGTTTCTGAGGCTTTTTCCCTCCCCGGATTTAAATAACTTAATGATATACTCTACTGGATATAATAAATGAAGGGACCCCTTAACCTGTAGAGTGGGATTTAATACTATATAGTTGTAAGTCATTTATGTTGACCGTAGACGCTGACTGATGCCTTAACTGCTTGTCCTGGGATATAGCACAGTTACTTACCTGTAATGGTTGTTATCTAGGGACAACTCTCCGACCTTACCTAGTTAGCATATTAGCTTTTTTACTGAACTGATTTATTTATTCATTCATTCCATTTTCTAAACCATTCTCCCAGGGGAGCTCAGAACGGTTTACATGAATTTATTCAGGTACTCGAGCATTTTTCCATGTCTGTCCCGGTGGGCTCACAATGTATCTAATGTACCTGAGGCAATGGGGGGATTAATTGACTTGCCCAGGGTCACAAGGAGGTTTGAACCCACAACCTCAGGGTGCTGAGGCTGTAGCTTTAACCACTGTGCCACACTTTCCACGAGTGGCGGTGGGCGGGAAGGCATTCGCGAATGAACGGTGCAGTCGGTTTTCAAGTTTTCAAGTGACACTACATTTGTGGATTGTCCATACTGAACTGCGTGGATGACATCGCCCATATGTAAGAATATATGTCTTCTGTCCCTGGATAACACCCGTTATAGATATGTAACTGTGCTTTATCAATGGTGTGCCTTAAGGTTCGGTTCTCGGGCCTGTTCTTTTTAACATTTTTGTAAGTGATATTGCTGAAGTGCTGACTGGTAAAATTTGCCTCTTTGTGAGTGCTACTAAAATTGCAATAGAGCAGATACCCCTGATGGTGTGGCTTGAGGAATGGTCTGAAATTTGGCAGCTAAGATTTAATGCTAAGAAATGGAAGGTCATGCATTTGGGCTGCAAAAACCCGAGGGAACGGTACAGATTAGGGAGTGAAGACAGATGGACGGGACTTGGGTGTGATTGTATGTGATGATCTTAAGGTGGCCAAACAGGTTGAAAAGGTGACGGCGAAATCTAGAAGGATGCTAGGTTGCATAGGGAGAGGTATGGCCAGCAGGAAAAAGGAGGTATTGATGCCCCTGTATAAGACTTTGGTGAAACCTCATTTAGAATATTGTGTACAATTCTGGAGGCCGCACCTTCAAAAACATATAAAAAGGATGGAGTTGGTCCAGAGGAAGGCTACTAAAATGGTGTGTGGTCTTCGCGATAAAGCGTATGGGGACAGACTTAAAGATCGTAATCTGTATACTTTGGAGGAAAGGCGGGAAAGGGGAGATATGATAGAGACGTTTAAATTACCTACGTAATGTAAAAGCACATGAATCGAGGCTCTTTAATTTGAATAGAAACTCTGCAATGAGAGGGCATAGGATGAAGTTAAGAGGTGATGGGCTCCGGAGTAATTTAAGTAATACTTTTTTACAGAAAGGGTGGTAGATGCGTGGAACAGTCTCCTGGAAGAGGTGGTGGAGACAGAGACTGTGTCTGAATTCAAAAGGGCCTGGGATAGGCATGTGGGATCTTTCTGAGAGAGGAAGAGATAATGGTTACTGCGGGTGGGCAGACTAGGTGGGCCATTTGGCCTTTATCTGCCATCATGTTTCTGTGGAAATGGGTGGTAGGTGTGTGGTATATGTGTCTTGTTTCTGCTTAATGCCGGGCAGAGTATTAATATAATGTACCTAGAGGAGAGTATGAGTAAGACTAGCTTATGGAGGATGTGTATATATTGTTAAAGCATATGTATGGCAGGGAAGAGCGTGTGGTTTAAGGTCTATCGTATTTTAGTCTCGGTTTGTAACCTCCTCTTTAATTCCAAGAAATGAGATACAACAGAATTCAAGTGTGTTTAAAACCAAGAATCAGAGCTGCTGACAGGCTAATAGAACCTTGCAAACACACCGTTCCTGCTGCAAGAGCTTACACGTCATACCTACTGCAGACAGCCTGTCCCCTCAGCACCCATACTGTACATAGTGCAAACAGCCTGTCTTCTCATCTCACACGTTGTATCTACTGCTGAAGTCTGTGCCTTCTGCTCACACGCTATACCTAATGCAGACAGCCTGTCCCCTCAGCACACACACGCTGTGCCTAATACTGACAGACTGACTACTTCCTGAAGACATCCTGTACCTGCTGTTAACAGGGTGGGACCTCCCTACAAGATGGTCTGTCTTATCTCTTAGGTTCACATATTGGGTCTTTAACTCATCATCTGCTTCTGGTATAAGTTTCATGAAAATCAGAAGAACTATAGTGTATATAAATCAGAAACTCAAAATAAACACTTAAACGGTATATACTCCTGTGTTAAGTCCGCTGCAACATCCAAAAAGTGGAGAGAAAGAGACTTCAGAACAAATGCAGCCACATAATTCAGCACAATCAAGTTACGCAGCATGGGGCTTAATCACAGTCAAAACATGTGTGTAAAATGTGTTCATGTCTGCAGCCAAATGAATCCATAGGACTAAAGTAATCCAATACAAAAACAGCTCAAGCATCCAGGGCAAGATTAATTTGTCGAGGGCCCCTAGGCACACAAGTACACTGGGCCCCCTGTCCCGCCCCACCCCACCATGCGCCCAGGCGGAAACAGGAAGCTGCGTCAGAGGGAAGCTTTGGGCAAGCAGCACCGCTTGCACAATTACAGTTCCCGTTGCCTTTCTTACCCACGTTGCTTGCTTGTCTTACTTTCCGTCGATGGGGGGGGGGGGGGCGCGCGTGTTACCGATCGGAGTGGGGCCCGCGTTGCCGATCAGGGGGGGCCCGCGTTGCCAATTGATGCTGGAGGGGCCCATCGCCGTTTGGAAAAAACAATGTTGATGCCCTCCTTCATCGGGCCCCCCTGACTATTTCGGGCCCTAGGCACGTGCCTACTTGGCCTATTGGTTATTCCTGCCCTGCAAGCATCAGAAGGGCAAAAAAAAGCATCAAACAAAAATGCAACAGCCAAAGGAGGGATATTATATTTGCCAGTACTCTATTCATGAATATTATGTTTAAATAGTAATCCCAGATTTTTTATACCATTTTTGCACCAACAGATGGGTATTGACCCAATATTTTACATAAGAATAGCTATACTGGGTCATACCAATGGGCCATATAGCCCAGTTTCTCTAGGTCACAGTACCTGGCAGAAATCCAAACAGTAGCAACATTCCATGCTACCAATCCAGGCCAAACAGTGGCTTTCTCAATATGCTATGGGCTTTTCCTCCAGGAACTTGTCCCTACCTTTCTTAAACCCAGCTATGTTAACCACTGTAGCCACATCCTCTGTCAACAAGTTACAGACCTTAACTATTCTTTGAGTTAAAAAACAAACAAACAACAACAACAAATCCCTCCTCTCTTTGTTTTAAAAGTATTCCCATGTAATTTCATTGAGTATCCCCTGGTTTTTGTACTTTTTGAAAGGGTGAAAAATCGTTTCACTTTTACTCTGTTCTACACCACTCAGTCATATCCCCCTTTAGCCATCTCTTTTTCCAAGCTGAAGAATCCCAATCTCTTTAGTGTTCCCTCATATGAGAAGAGTTCCATTCCCTTTATCATTTTGGTCAATCTTCTTTGAACCTTTTCTAATTCCACTATATGGTTTTTTTGAGATATGGCAACTAGAACTGTGTGCCTTACTCAAGGTGAAGACGCATCATAAGAACATAAGATCTGCTATATTGGGACAGACCCCAGGTCCATCAAACCCAGTATCTTGTTTCTAACAGCGGCCGATCCAGGTCACGAGTACCTGACAAGATCCCAAAGAGTAAACATATGGAGCGATACAGAGGCATTATAATATGTTCAATCTTATTTACTGTTTGTTTCCTAATCATTCATAGCATTCTGTTTTTGGTTTTTTTTTTGCCACAGTCGCACACTGGGCAGAAGATTTCAGCGTAGTATCTACAATGACACCCAGATCTTTTTCTTGGGTGCTGACTCCTCAGGTGAACCCTAGCATAAGGTAATTATTATTTGGATTATTCTTCCTGATGTGCATCATTTTACATTTGTCCACATTAAATTTCATCTGCCATTTGGATGCCCAGTCTTCTAATTTCCTAAGGTCTTCCTGCCATTTTTCACAGTCCTCATGTGATTTGACAACTTTGAATAGTTTTGTGTCATTTGAAAATTTAATCACCTCACTTGTTCCAATTTCCAGATCATTTATAAATATGTTAAATAGCACCGGTTCCAGTACAGATCCCTGGGGCACTCCACTATTTACCCTCCTTCATTGAGAAAAATGTCCATTTAACCCTACCCTCTGTTTTTTGTCTAATAACCAATTCTTAATCCACAACAGAACATTGCCTCCTATCCCATCTCTCTAATTTTATCGTGAATCTCTTATGAGGAATTTTGTTTAAAACTTTCTGAAAATCTAGATATACTACGTCAACTGGCTCACCTTTAGCCACATGTTTATTCATGCCACTAAACTAAACTAAACCTTAGGTTTGTATACCGCGCCATCTCCACAAGCGTAGAGCTCGGCACGGTTTACAGAGTTAGGAAGAAAGGAACTCCAATGAAGGGTTATAGGAAAGGAACAAGAAGAAAGAGCGGGACAAGGGTCCCAGAGAGCAGGAGGTGTTAGATTTTTGAAAAGAGCCAAGTTTTCAGGTGTTTGCGGAAGAATTGGAGGGAGTTTGAATTTCTGAGCAGGGTTGTGAGGTTGTTCCAGAGTTCTGTGGTTCTAAAGGGGAGGGATGTTCCTAGAAATGAAGCAAACCGATGAGGCAAGACCTTCTTTGGCTGTACCCATGCTGACTCTGTCCCATGTTTGTCTACGTATTCTGTAATTTTATTTTTTATAATAATTTCCACTATTTTGCCTGACCCTGAAGTCAGGTTTACCGGTCTGTAATTTCCTGGATCACTGGAACCCTTCTTAAAAAGGCGCTACAACGCAAATACTTTTGGCAAAGTCCATCATTCCATTTGACACTGGGTATAATGCAGTGACCATTGCTCTGAGCCATCCAGCCTGTTTTCTTATAGTGAGCTTTGAATGCTTGTGACTTAATGGCTATATTTGCACAATTTTCACAGTGTTTTCATATTTGCTGCCAAAAATTCTTCCTTGCCATCATCCCTAATTTAAGCTATCCCTTCTCAAGAGATAGCTTGGTTAGTCTTCTTATGATTTTGTTCACTGTCCAAGGTAGAAAGCAGAAGTGTTAGGTTCCATGAATTTAATCAGTTATTTACACGTGCATGCACTCAGAACATTTCTCAGAACTGGGTTTTTTTTTAGTGAAAGTGGCATCTGAGAAAACAGCTTGCAGCTCAGATGTTAGCTGTCTTTTCGTGTGAAGCCGTCTCCGATGTAGTTGAAGGCTTCAGGCTTTGTGGTGAGCGCTTTTGTGGTGGTTTTTATTTGCAAAGGCTTCTGCATGCAGTTCTGGGAGTATTAACTGCTTTTTGTTAGGGGAATCTGTAGTTCTCTCCGCTCTGAACCCAATAGAGTCTTATCTCCCCCTATCCCTGACTTGCTTTCTGCTTCTAATTTACACTAGCTCTGGAGCCAAGGAATAAGAAGTAGAACTTTGGATCCATTGAAGTGGCTGTCAAACCACAAAACTTTTATGGCAGTCTTAAATGGAGACAGTTTTGTCCTTTATATTTGAAGGACTCCCCGTTCCCTATATCTGAGGTTCTCTTTCAAACCCTGTTCACTATTATAATAAGGAAGATGTCAGGTTGACCCACCAGACCATTTACTTTTATTGCAATTTTAAATATCATCACTAAAAGAAAAGAGCGTGTTTGAAAGATCCTTGCTGGACAAAGCAGACAGCACACTGGGTGGGGAAGGGGATAGCTGGAGAGGGGTCCCCCTTCTGTTATAGTTGGCCTTGCTTCTCAGGAGTAATTTGTGTAACTGTTTTATTACTTGGGACCTAGCTAGGTACTTAATGCCTGGGTTGGTCACTGTTGGAAAAAGGATACTGGGCTTTGATCCGCCCCAGTATGGCATTTCCATCTATACATATTTTTCTTTCCCTAAGCTCATCTTTCCCCCACATATTCTCTTTGCTGCTTCCCATCTCCTTTCCTCAACACACTCTCCTCCAATTCCATTCCCAGTTAGTCCCAAACTGTTATGGTTTGGTCTACATAAGAATTGCCGCTGCTGGGTCAGATCAGTGGTCCATCGTGCCCAGCAGTCTGCTCACACGGCGGCCCTTAGGTCAAAGACCAGTGCCCTGACTAAGACTATCCTTACCTGCGTACGTTCTGGTTCAGCAGGAACTTGTCTAACTTTGTCTTGAATCCCTGGAGGGTGTTTTCCCCTATAACAGCCTCCGGAAGAGCGTTCCAGTTTTCCACCACTCTCTGGATGAAGTAGATCTTCCTTACGTTTGTGCGGAATCTATCCCATTTAATTCCTTCCAATATTTAATGAGCAGATGTGGCCAGTTTAAAGGTGGAGAGCTCTTAAAGGTCCTGGGTTATAATAGATAGCTCGTTAACACCTCCCCCCTCCCCTTTTACAAAACCGCGCAAGAGGTTTTTAATTTCAGCCGGCATTCTGAATGCTCTGCGCTCATAGGAACTCTTATGACCGTCAGATCAGCGCAGAGCATTCAGCACACCAGCTGGTACTAAACACCTCTTCCGCGGTTTGTTAAAAAAAAAAAAAACGGGGAGGGAGTGGGGTAAGTTTGGAAAGTCATATTAATGTTTTAGTTCACAACTGAGGCAGGTTCAATCTTACTTTTTTCAGCAACAACATAGAATATTAGTGCAGTTGATTTGTTTTATCTTTATTTGATTATTGTAACTCTCTATTCAGGAATTTCTGCTACTCTGCTGAAGAAATTTAAGCCGATGAAGAATCCTGAGGCAATGCTTAGTTTCTACAACTCCAGATTTGACCAACAATTGGAAAAATTACAAGAATCTTAATTACACATTCTGGTGAAATTTGTTATGCCATATTTTTAAGATGGAAAGAGCAATAGCGGTACAAAAAGGGACATATAATAACTTTGTAAAGATATGTGGGCCATTGGCAAAGTATTGTGATGAATAGACATCAATTCTTTTCTTTTCCTTTTCTTAGCTCTGTTTAGTAAGTTTTTTTTTTTAGGATTTTTTATATACCGCCTATCAAGGTTATCTAAGTGGTTTTTACAATCAGGTACTCAAGCATTTTCCCTATCTGTCCCGGTGGGCTCACAATCTATCTAACGTACCTGGAGCTATGGAGGACTGAGTGACTTGCCCAGGGTCACAAGGAGCAGCGTGGGGTTTGAACCCACAACCCCAGGATGCTGAGGCTGTAGCTTCAACCACTGCGCCACACACTCAAGGGGGAGGGTGGATTTGGGGTGTAATTTAATAAGATTTGTTATCATATGTTATATACATATCGTATACTCTATTTTAGTTGAAAATGTGATGAAGGGTGGGTGGATGGGGTTTTTATTTTTTTGTTTTGTTTTTTTACACTATTAGATTTTATGTGTTAGATATAGTGCTATATTGGAATTACTTGTATGATATATTTTTGTGCACTTGTTTGATTTGAAAATGAATAAAGATTTTTTTAAAATGCTTTTGCTGGTGGAACTTCATTGGCTTCCTGTTAGTTTGCGGGTAGAAATTAAATTATGTTGCCTGCTATTTAAAACTTTATATGGAGAAATTCCTGAAACATTTCCTACGTTTATTTTGATTATAGGAGGAAATTTTAGTCACTGGGGCTTGAATTAGTTACTATTGACTTAAATTAATGAACTGTGTAAATCATATAACAGTACAAGTATGGAATTCACTTCCTCTTAAGAATTGTGAAATTACCTCCTATATTATATTTCATAAAAGATTGAAAACTTTCAATCAGTGGCTTTGAGCACCCCCAGGACGTGCTAACTTTCCATCTGCTATTTAGGAGGTGCTATGGGCTTTTTCTGTTATGAACGTGCTAACCTGTCGGCGTACTACCTGATTAGCGCATTCACACCCTTTCTCCGCCTCTCACCCAAAAATACCCAAAAATAAATGCTGCATGCTTAATCTAATCTTCAATTTATATACGGGTCATCTCCCAACAGAGCTCGACTTGGTTCACATGTAATTAAGACTAGAGTACATGAGAAACAGAGCATAGAAAAAAAAAAAAAAAAAGCTGGACACAGAAGTCAAAACTAATACAGAACGCTAACATATCCTGTGTTAGGTCATTTAAAATAGCTTACAAAATAACAATAAAGTAGGGAAAAAACCAAGAATAAGAAAAACCCAGAACATGGAATAACACAACACTAACATTCAATAAGAACAGAAAAACAATGTCTTCAAACACTTGCTAACAGTGACATAGTGAGGGTAGGATGCGCCCCCCACCCTCTTCTCTGCCATGCACACGTTCCCTTCCCTCCCTTAGTACCTTTTTAACTCTTAACCGGCACAAGCAGCATCTCCAACCTGCTCCTCACATCAGCCTCAACTTTCCCTTTGAAATCACTTCCTAGTCCCGTGACCAGGAAATGACTTCGGAGGGAGAGCCGAGGCTGGTGCCAGCTGCAGGTTGGAGGTGCTGCTTGCGCCATCAAAGAGATGAGGAGAAGAGCTGCCGGCACCCCCACCAAGACAGCAACCGGGGCAGTCAGCCCCCCTTAATACAGTACACTGCTTCCTAAAAGACAACAGTGAATCCAGTTCTCTCCATTTGGAAGCATTACCTAATGAACATAAGAAGTGCCATCTCCGGAACAGACCCTAGGTCCATCAAGTCCGGCGATCCGCACACGCGGAGGCCCCGCCAGGTGTACCCTGGCATAGTTTTGGTCCCCATATCGCTCCACGCTTCTCATAAAGAGAAGTGCATCTAGCCTACCCCTACCCATGTCACTTCATGCCACTCATAAGGAGATGTACATCTAACTTACCCTTAAATCCTAGAATGGTGGATTCCGCAATTACCTCTTCTGGGAGAGCATTCCAGGTGTCCACCACTCGTTGCGTGAAGCAGAACTTCCTGATATTTGTCTTGAACTTGTCCCCCCTTAGCTTCAGCCCATGTCCTCTTGTCCGTGCCACATTGGACATTGTAAATAACGTTTTTTCCTGCTCTATTTTGTCGATTCCTTTCAGTATTTTGAATGTCTCGATCATATCCCCTCGTAGTCTCCTTTTCTCAAGGGAGAACAACCCCAGTCTCTTAAGTCTTTCCTCGTAATCCAGGTTCTCCATACCTTTCACCAGCTTTGTTGCTCGTCTCTGCACCCTCTCTAGCAGTATGATATCCTTCTTTAGGTATGGAGACCAATGCTGGACGCAGTATTCCAAGTGTGGTCTGACCATCGCTCTATAAAGCGGCATTATGACTTTCTCCGATCTACTCGTGATTCCCTTCTTTATCATGCCTAGCATTCTATTCGCGTTCTTCACTGCCGCCGCACATTGCACCGATGGCTTCAGTGTCCTATCGATTAATACTCCCAGGTCCTTTTCCTGTTCAGATTTTCCCAGAGTTGCACTTGACATACTATACTTGTGTTCCTTATTTTTTCTGCCTAAGTGCATCACTTTGCATTTTTCCACATTAAACTTCACCTGCCATTTATCTGCCCAATTCTCCAATCGGCTCAAGTCACTCTGGAGTTCTTCACTGTCCTTCTGCGATTTGATGGCCCGGCATAGCTTTGTGTCATCTGCAAACTTGATGATCTCACTGGATGTTCCATCCTCTAGGTCATTGATGAAGATATTAAATAAGATGGGCCCAAGTACCGAGCCCTGGGGCATACCGCTAGTCACATTTTCCCAGTCCGAGAACTTCCCATTTATGCCCACTCTCTGCCTTCTGTTCTCCAGCCATTTGCCTATCCATCTTAGTATATCTCCTTCTATTCCTGAAGAAATATTACAAACTGTTGCTCTGCTGAAAAAGCGTTATCAGATAATCCACAAGCCACATTACTTACTGGTGATATTGCCAGCATGAGAAGAACACAGCATAAATTTCAGCAGGCAGAAATAAGTTATTTTAATCAGCGGACCTATGAAGACTGACCTGGATGTTTATTAATCTTGGTACACTGCCTTTCATTACTGCACACGCAAAGCAGTTGTGGAGTGTGTTTGCTAGACTAGTGCAAGTAATGGCTAATGTTACATATCCAAGTGCACTTTTCTGTGTTTTTGTAGGAGCTGGTGGTACTAGTGATAGAGGAATTCCAGAGAAAAGTGAAACCTGGGGGAGCAGAACACAGAGACCTGGCAGTAGCAGAAGCTTCTCAGTGCCCCATGATCCTGGAAGTTGGTTGCGGATCAGGAGCCATATCCCTGAGTTTGCTAAAGAAATTCCCAAAGGTAAATGTATGTATTTATTTATTAGGATATATTTATTGCCAAGGTAGTAGTAAGAGCTTGAGCGGACTTTGAGGGTTAAACCTGTGCACATCCAGTCTGATACACTTCAAAAGTGCAACAAAGTCTATTCAGTACAAACCTAAGCCTATTACTTCACAGACTTAGGGGAAGCACAATAGTCTCTCAGTTCAAATGCAGTTTCCTATAAAGGCCTATGGCTTACAGGATCCCAGATCTGGTCTGGCTACTGGCTACCACGCCCCAAACACTTAAGTGCAAGAGTCTCAATATACAAAGGTGGCTTACCTTAACCAAGCAGAGTACCTGTCTCTTCGTTACAGTCTCTTACACTCATTTGAATCAGTTCATTTCCCAGAGTTCTGCCTCAGCCCACAGCTAGGGATTATCTCTTCTAAGGGAGACCTCTTGTCCCAATAAGCTTGTGCCCCCTACTGTATACTGGTGCAGTTGTAGCATCAGTGAGGGAGCACCCCTTACTCTCTTACAGTGATGTACAACAAGAATAAGCCAGACATAGACAACAGAAAATTATATCTGTAAAAGTATTCAAATAAAAGTACACATTATGGCATCATATGGAAGAAATGTTTGATGTGGTAGTAGAGGGGTTGGGAGAGATGCACCCCGGATCCTCATGCACCCTGGATCCCTCACTCTCTCTTTTTTTCCACTTCCTTTGCAGCAAGGGAAAGAGTGAGAGAAAAAGAGATGGTGGACAATGTGAGATAGAGGAAGACATGTTGCACATGGGGGTGGAGGAGAGAGGAAGAAATGCTGTGCAGAAGAGGAAAGGGGAAAAGGGATGGAAGGGAGGGAGGATGCTGTACAATGGGAGGGAGGGAAGAGAGACATGCTGGACCATGGTAGGAGGAACCAATGGACAGCAATCACTTGAAGAACAATTTGCAGAGACAGGAAAGTAGAAAAAAGAAACTGGAACCAACTTGATGGAAAAATAAATCTCCAGACAACAAAGGTAAAAAAAAGGAATTTATTGACTGAAATTTGTTAGCTTTGGGAAATGTATATAGAAGATGTCTTTGTATTGTGTTCAAAAGAAAAGGAAATGTATTTCTAGTTTTATTTCTCCAGTGTTGAAGCACTGCCTGACCCTTGCTGTGGCTAGTGGGGATCCCTAAGCACCACCTGCTGAGGACCTCTTCTAAAGGCAGCCAGAACTCCCCTCCACAAAGCATAGCAGTCGCTGGCAACATCCCTGAGCCACTGAGGTGCCAGCATCTGTGACTTGGGGGATACTGCTTCTGCCTGCCAAGCTTGGCAAAAGGGACCCTCGGCTAACTTCAGAGGAAGTCCTCAGCTGACATATCTTGAGAGTCCTCATCAGCTGGAGGCTCTGGCAGAGACCCGTTTACAAAGTATGTATTCTTCCCAATTAATTTTTCCAAATAATAAAGTGTCTTTGCTTATTTGTAAATGGGTCTCTACTACAGCCTTTAATTCAGTAGCATAATTAAATGAAATAACTTATCTGTGCCAGGGTATGGTGTTTGAATGTTGTACCTGAGGTATGCTTGGGATGTGTGTGTGGTTTATGTGAGACTGGATGACTGTGAACGGAATCGTTTGGGGATTCTCTAGTTCATTGGATGGACTCGATTTCCAGGGGGAATGGGCGGGGACGGGTTTGATTCCAGCAGGCACTGGTAGGGATGGGTTTGATTTCTGTCCCTACGCAGGTTTGCTATAGAGAAACCCCTCCGAAGCTCATGTCTCTCTTGACTGAATCCCATGAAGGCTGCAATATGCACACACATGGCTCCTTTAGAGTTAGCCTGAATATGTGTGATTTTGTCGTCTGGAAACTGGAGCATTTTCATTCAGAATTCAGACTATTGACATCTATTTTAAAGCAGTATATCTGTGTGAAAACCTTAAATTTAGCCCATACAAAATAGTTTGAATTTTGTTGGGGATGTTACAGTGCTTTTTCATTTTTTTTTTCCTTGAGAAATCTTTAAACTAAGCCATTACCGTATTTTCATGCATATAACGCGCACACGTGTAAAACGCGCACACGGGTATAGCGCGCGGGAACAAAGCATTTATGTAAAAAAATTTTCTTATAGCGCGCACACGCATATACCGCACTCCTCTCCCCTGTACCTTATTTTAGTTCCTCCAGTTCAGCTTGATAGGCCTGTTCCTCCATGTCCTTCCTGCTGCACGGGCTGAGGCGAAGGGAGTCATAGGAGCGGCGGTGGAGGCAGCTGAAGCCCGAATGTGCCGCCCAGCGCTGCCATGGTGGAAGGGAGGGAGGAGAGCGGGAGGCTGGAACTAGCCGCTGCTGCCACTATTGCCGTGCTGTAGCTGCTAACTCTCTTTTCAGGGCCGCCATGCCGGGACTCTCAGCAGCTTCCGGTTCCGAAGGCTGCTGCTTGTGTCCGGCCTACGGGGAAGATGATGTTCGTGTGGGAAGCAGGACTCGCTGTCTCCAGATGCCTCCATAGCAGCAGAGCGGCGCGCAAGGCTGCCTGCCTGGTTGGCTGACGTGACTGCCTCTTCCCTTCTCTAGCGACAGAGTGGCAATATAAAAATATAACGCGCTCACAGATATAACGCGCATGGTTATTCCGTGTTTGTAAAATCTTGCATAGCGCGCGCGTTATATGCGTGAAAATACGGTAGTCTTTCAAAGTGCCTACTATATTTGTCGGACAGATACCTGGATACAGTACATAAAAAATGAAACTTCCCTCCATAATGAAAATTGCAATAGTAAGTACAGCAAATAAAGTGTAAAGAAAATGGGAAAAATGCAAAAATTATAAAATGCAGCAGAAACTGAGGATTGGAGACCATGATACAGAGTTGTGCCTGCACTTCTGCTACTCTTTGGCTTTTAGCCAGGTACTATAGTGACCTAGATTGGCCATTGTGAGAACGGGCTACTGGGCTTGATGGACCCAGCAAGGACAGTAACCACGTGCAAGACAGCTGCTGTCTCTCCTGATTTGCTGATGTTTTCATTTCAGAGTCGTGTTGTGGCTGTGGACAAAGAAGAAGCTGCTGTGAGTCTGACCAGGGACAACGCCACGAGGTAAAAGCAGCCTATGTACATACCGATGCTTCCCATATCCTGGCTTATGTCCCTCAGGCCTGGTGCCAGCATTCCAAAGGGTCGTACCCATGATGTTTCCCATTCTCTTTCTGGCAACTTTATTTGTCTTACTCTCTTCTGTACTGTAGACACCTCTGTATTCTTTGGTATTTCACTTCTAATTTCCTGCATACTGTATTCCCCTAGTCTGCTGCTGTGTTAACTCCTTCTAAAATGTCTAATACCCAGGCATTTCACATGTCCTCCATGCCCATAGGATGGCAGAACCAAATACTGCTTCTAAGTGCTTCTTAGAAGAACCTGGACACTACATCAATGGCTTTATGGTCAGAATACTAAAAGAAAACTTTAAAATAATCTAAGATTGCAAGACCTTGGAAGTTAAGGCATCCTACCACCGTCTAGCAGTGTGCAGTTTTTGGAAGAAAAACAACTCTCCGAGGCAAGACACCTACACTGTAGGTGTTTGTCATGGGTCTAGGCAGATGGGTAGGTAGGGCACTGATGTGTTCAACAGCTTTGAAGCAATGTCCTGTTTGAAACTGTCGGTGATTAAAGCATAAGAATAGCCTTACTGGGTCAGACCAATGGTCCATCAAGCCCAGTAGAACAAGCAGTACAACTTCCGTCAGGTACCATCGGTGGTTAGAGAACTTCTTCGACACGATGTCGGCGATTTCACGATCAACTGATTTGTAGTCATGCGTATCGAGGAAAAATTTGAGATCAAGAATGGGGGTGTCTTGTGCTTTGAACGCTGTCATCCACAGTGGCACATAAGAGGCCAGAAAATGGTTGAATTGCTCCAATTTCACGACCATCTCCTTGTCGTACAACAGTTGACTAGAAAACATGAAGATTTTTGTTCCATATATGTTGCAGTCCATCCAACGTGCTTGAAGTTTCACTCCCGGCTTCATGAAATGTACACTCCCGACGCCTTTTCCTTACAGAGGCGTTTCAACCCTAAACTGGGTCTTCTTCGGGGGGAATTTCTGAACCAAAGTTGCCTTAGAATGCAAAAAGATATTTAAATAAAATATTTAAATAAAAAACCAAAAAATGGTCTAAGAGACATTTGGAGCATTGAGATTGGACATCAAATTAATGCATCTCAATGGCCACTAATTTGGTCTTGGAGAATGGGATGTACAGTGTCAGCATCTATGAGACAAACATGGTTCTTTTTATTACATAGAGCTTTTTGGACCCCTACTCGTTTACAAAAATTAGACAGTTCTAAGTCTAATAGATGCTGGCACTGTAATCTAGAACCAGGGACATTAGATCATTTATTATATCATTGTCCTTATATTAAAATTTTTTGGAATTCAATTTGGCCACAAATTAATAAATTAATGGAAAATCATATTGCAATATCATATGATACAATTTTATTTGGAACAATGATGAGAATAAAAAGTCAAATTTCACCAGAAAATAATAAGCTTTTATTAATTATGACAGGGGTTGCCATTCAACATATAACTAACAATTGGAAAAATTACAACAACCTAAATTACACATTTTGGTGGAATACAATATGTCATATTTTTATTTTTTTTTTTTTTTTTTTTTTTTCCATTATATTTTTATTTTCAAATTTCACAAAAAGTGTACACAATAATAAAATACATTTGATACATGCATGGTATCACTTTTATATCTATCACAATGTATATCTGAATTTGATTTTCCCCTTCACCCTCCCCCCACCCCTTCACCACTTTAATATAATGTTTTCAAATTTTATAAAAGTCTATAACATATTAGAATATAATTGATAATTATTCAATAATATATTTATATCTAATGCAATATATTCTGGATAAATTTTATTCATTTTCCCTCCTCCCACCCTTCTATTATCCCTTAAACATTTGTTACATTTTGTATCATATATTATAATATATTATATCTAAATTGTTTTCCTTACCCCCCCCTATATGTGTGTCATAAGAAGATCTCTAAAAGAAGAAAGGAAGAAAAAGTATTCTATTATTTAATCATTACAATATTTTGTCAATGGCCCCCATATCTTTATAAATTTATTATATGTCCCTTTTTGTATTGATATTGTTCTTTCCATTTTAAAAACATGGCATATTGTATTCCACCAAAATGTGTAGTTTAGGTTGTTGTAATTTTTCCAATTGTTAGTTATATGTTGAATGGCAACCCCTGTCATAATTAATAAAAGTTTATTATTTTCTGGTGAAATTTGACTTTTTTTTCTCATCATTGTTCCAAATAAAATTGTATCATATGATATTGCAATATGATTTTCCATTAATTTGTTAATTTGTGGCCAAATTGAATTCCAAAATATTTTAATATAAGGACAATGATATAATAAATGATCTAATGTCCCTGGTTCTAGATTACAGTGCCAGCATCTATTAGACTTAGAACTGTCTAGTTTTTGTAAACGAGTAGGGGTCCAAAAAGCTCTATGTAATAAAAAGAACCATGTTTGTCTCATAGACGCTGACACTGTACATCCCATTCTCCAAGACCAAATTAGTGGCCATTGAGATGCATTAATTTGATGTCCAATCTCAATGCTCCAAATGTCTCTTAGACCATTTTTTGGTTTTTTATTCAAATATCCAGATAATAATTTATACCACAATGCGGCTTGATGTCCTAGGAAGTCTGTTTTAAAGCATAAGAACTTTAAACTATATTGATTGTTTAATGATTTCCATTCAGGGAACCCAACCTGAATGGCCTGCTTCAATTGCAACCATTTAAAACTTTGTGTTTTATTAAGACCAAATCTATGTTGCAATTGTGGAAAATCCAGCAGTTTACCTTCTGAAATAATATCATCTAGAGATCTAATTCCTGCAATAATCCAGTTCTTCCAAAGGATTTGAGCTCCGCCAATTTTGATCTTGGAGTTTATCCATATGGATTGATTAGTTGATTTATATATTGGGATGGGTGTTAATTTATCAATAAATCTCAATGTTTTCCAAGTATCCATTATTATTTTATTTTCTCTGTATCTTTTAGGTATATTAATACTTGGTATATGAACTAAATTTAGGGGAAACATAAGGCGCCATTCCAAATATAACCAATCTGGTGCATTATCTATAAGTTCTGGGAGGATCCAATACATACCCTGACGTAGAATATAGGCTTGATGGTACCTATAGAAATTTGGAAAATTTACCCCTCCCTCCTTAATTGGTTTTTGTAAGGTTACTAAAGCTATTCTAGGTGTTTTACCAAGCCAAAGAAATTTTGTTAAAATTCTATTGAGCTTCTTATAAAAGGACCCCTGAAAATAAATAGGTATCATACTCATTTGGTAGCAAACCACAGGCAACATCATCATTTTAATAGTTTGAACTCTGCCCCACCAAGATATATGCAATGGGTTCCATTGTTCACATAACTCCGTTACTTTTTTTAATACATATTTTTCATTTTCTTTTACAGTATCTTCAATTGTTTTTTTAACTTGAATGCCTAGATATTTAAATCCTTCTTCTTTCCATATGAATGGAAAAATATCAAATAATCCTTTTACACAGTAAACATTCAAGGGTATAATTTCAGATTTATTCCAATTAATTTTGTAACCTGAAAATTTGCCAAACTTATCAATTAATTCCAATAAAGAAGATAAGGTAGACTCTGGATTTCTCAAATAAAGCAAAATATCATCAGCATAAGCCGATATTTTATATTCCATATCTAAATATGGAATTCCTTGTATCTCTCTCGTTTGCTGTATTGCTAACAATAAGGGTTCTAATACAACATCAAATAACAAAGGAGATAAAGGACAACCTTGTCTAACTCCCCTCTGCAATTGAAAACCATCAGATATCTTGTTATTAATATTTAATCTTGCAATCGGGAAGCTATACAATGTTTTTATCATTTGTATAAATCCAGAACCTATACCAAACCATTCTAAAGCCTGATACATAAAATTCCATTCTACCCTATCAAATGCTTTCTCGGCATCTAATGAAACTGTAAATGCCGGTTCATCCATTTTTTTTGATAAGTTTAGCATGTGAAATAATAATCTAGAGTTATTGGAGGAATGTCTTTTAGCAACGAAACCCGTTTGGTGCATATCTATAATATGTGGGAGAGCTTTGGCTAATCTCAAAGCCAAAATTTTCGCCAAAAGTTTATTATCAACGTTTATCAAAGATATAGGCCTGTAGTTTGAAACCAAAGTAGGATCTTTATTTGGCTTAGGCAAAACAATTATTATTGATTCAGCCATAGTACCTTTTATATTACCTTTTATAAGTTGTGTTTCATATAATTTTAATAAATGTGGGGAGAGGATATTTTGAAATGTTTTATAAAATTCTACTGTGTAACCATCACCACCTGGAGCGGATCCAACTCTAAGAGATCTCAATGCTATTTCTAATTCTTTTAATGATATAGGTTCTTCTAAACTTCGTTTTATATGATCAGGAATCTTAGGTCCATTTATTAAATCTAAAAATTTTTTTCCATCTTTTTGTTTCTCCAAATAAGGTTCGGAAGAATATAGATCCTTATAAAAATTTAAAAATTGTTTTAATATTATATTTGTTTGATTTGTTATTATACCATTATCATCTTTTATTCCATTAATGTTAGTTCTCCTTTTTTTTGCCTTAAGATAATTTGCTAATAATTTTCCCGCCTTATTAGAATTTCCATAATACACCGTTTGTTTGGAAAACAAATCTTTTCTTATCATTTTTGAAGTTAATTCATTATATTTACCTTTTACTTTCAAAAGAGCTTGCAAAACTTCATATTCCCATTTACTTATCAATTTAGCTTCTAATATTTTTATTTCTTTTTCTAATTCAATATATTGTTTTTTAATTTGTTTCCTAATAAAAGCTGAATATGATATGATATTACCCCTCATAGTTGCTTTAAATGCATCCCATACATTCTCTATAGATGTATCTTCCACTAAATTTATTTGAAAAAATTCATTAATTTGTGTTTTAATATTTTCCAAAAATTTGTCATCCACAAGCAATGCATTATCAAATCTCCAAAGAGGTCTATTATTTTCTAATTGATCTATTTGTAATTCTATCCATATTCCCGCATGATCCGAAATGATAATAGGATCAATGGAGGCTTTAATCACTTGTTGCACTTTATTTGTTGAAACAAAAATATAATCTATTCTTGAAAATGATTTATGAACCTGTGAACAAAATGAATATTCCTGATCGTTAAAATGAAGAATACGCCATATATCTTTCAAATCACATGATTGAACCAGATTATCTAGACCTAAAGATTTAATATTTTTACCTGGTTTTTTATCCAATAATGGATCCATTACAGCATTAAAATCTCCAGCCACCATTAAATTAGAGGCAGCCAGTGGTAATAACATATTTTGTAGCTTTTTGAAAAATTCTGATTGATTCGAATTAGGGGCATATATATTAAATAACGTCAGGGTATCATTTCCCATACCTATATCGATATGTATCCATCTTCCATGTGGATCTGAATTTTTTACCTTTATATTGGCCATACATTTTTTATTTATAAGGATTGCAACCCCTGCTTTTTTATCCACTGCTGGAGCAAAAAAACATTCTTTTATCCATCCACCTGATAATTTCTGTGATTCCTTCATATTAAGATGGGTCTCTTGCAGACAGTAAATATCCGCATTTTGTTTTTTTAAAAATGTTAATATTTTTTTCCTTTTAATTACGTGATTCAGGCCATTGACATTAATAGAATATATTTTAAAAGACATTATATATTCTAATACTTTTCATTATCTTATTCTTCCTCTCCTCTTTCATATTTAATATCCAAAAAATTTTCTTCATGACACACATATTTAACCCTAATGTATCTCCCTTAATTATTCTAATAAATTTTCTCCTTATCCCTCCCTTTCCCACCCAATACATTGGCTGCTTAAGGATACACATTTGAACTGTAATCCCAACATTCTCCCCATTCCAGGCAATCAATATTCAATTGTTTAAACAAATTTCCCTTCTATTTATCTATATTAATCTTTTATATTTATTTAATCATTTTTCATAACATTTTATTAATGTATCATTTTCCATTTAACAATATGTTAATTTGTATTTCCTTAGTATTATGATTTCAACATATAATTATTTTAAACATATATGCAGTGTATTATTTAATAATTTTCCTATATTCTGTTCTTTCTTTCATATAATTATTATTGTCTTTTCTTTGTATTGTTTTCCTCCATTTCTTCAAATATTTCGATATGTTATATTTTCTAATTTTTCATAGAGTTTTCAGAACCATCTTAATATATTTTGTTAATATATCATAGGTTCTGGTTTAGAGAGAAACTCTTTTAGTTTTTCGGGATCCTCAAAATATAAGGACTTGTCTCCAGATGACACTCTCATTTTCGCAGGGTAGTATAGACCATATTTAAATCCTTTTTCTTTGAGTAGAGGTCTCATGTCTAGTAGTTTTTTCCTTTTAGTTGCTGTGTTTTTGGCGAAGTCTGGTAAAAACCATAATCTTGATCCTTTATAATTCAAGTTTTTATCTTTTTTTGCAGCATTTAGTATCTCTAGTGCTTGTTGGTATCTCAACATTTTGAAAATGATTGGTCTTGGTCTGTTTTTATTTTCTAAATTTTTAATTGGGATTCTATGCGCCCTTTCAATTTCAATTGGTTGTTTCAAGTCTAATTGTAGAATTTTTGGAATTAAATTTTCAAGGAAAAGGATGGTATTTTTTCCCTCTAAATTTTCTTGTATTCCAAAGAGTTTGATGTTCTTTCTTCTTCCTCTATTCTCGTAATCCTCCAGTTGATCTTTTAATTTATTTAATTCCAGGCTGTCGTTTTTACATCTTTTTGATTCACATTCTATATTTTCCATTTTTGATTCTAGTTCAGTTGTTCTTTTGTTGTTAACTTCCATTTGTCTATGTATATTTAAAATTTCTTCTTTCATTTCCGACATATTAGTTATAGTTTCCTTCAGCATTTGTTTGATTTGTTTTAATTCTTCCATAACTTCTGTTTTGCTTAATGTGTCTGATTCTTCAATAGGAAGTGGTATTTTACTAGGTGTTATTTGGTCTTGTTTCTGTCTTTTTGCAGATGTACCAGCCTCATTTTTGTTTTGTCTGGTGCTTGCCATATTGTTGTTTTTAATCTCTTTTCTTCCAAAATTTAGTTTTATCTTTTAAAGTAGAAATTTTCTTTTCCTTTTTTGCCTTTTTTCCTTTTCCTTTTCTCTCTCTCAGTTATCTGTCTCAATCTTAAATACTCCTTTTTTAGTGTCTTTATCTCTTTAATATTGGTAAAAATGTTCTTTGAAGTAAGTGTCAGTTATTTGTTTCCAGTTCTCTGGCAGTCACTCTTTTTTTTTTTTTTTTTTTTTTTTTTTTTTATGACACCTCGCTTCAGCGCTGAATAAATAAAATAAAAAAACAAAAAAAAATTGTTTGGTAGTCCTTTCTTTTAATTCTCCTCTCACAAGCCCAATCGCAGCCCTGACCAAGGAGAGCAACCATTCATCTAATTTTCTTCCCTTGTTTTGACAAACTTGAAGCAACTGTTTTCTGTTCACTCACAGCGTCTCTCAACTGTCTCGATGTCTTGCCGCTTCAGATTTTTTCCAAAAGTTCCGTTAACCTCTTCCTCTGTCTCCTCTCATACAAGCCCAATCGCAGCTTTGTAAGAGAAAAGCAATTTCAATTCAGTATTTTGTTTATTTAGTAAGTTGATATTCCTTCTCTGTCTTCAGCATCTCGGTGTTCAATCACTGAGAGAAAACGCCGGTATTTCTTTCTCTCAGTTTTCTTCAATCAATCCCCCCTTTCAGCGTCGTCGCCGAAGGGCTTTCACATATATTGTCAGCTCTTTTTCCCTCTAGCTCCGTTCAGCTTTACTCTCTCCCAATATCTATTCGTTTTAGCACGGAGGGAAAAATTTTTTTTTTTTTTAATCAGCCTTTTTCAGTGCTGGCAGGAGAAGGCTGTATCAAACTGTCACAGCTCCACAATCAACCGTCAGCAGTCTCACATCAAAATCGGCTTCCTGTTCAACAGTTATTCAGCACACAGAGAAATAACAACACTTTTTATATTTCAAGCTTCTCTTTCAATATCTTACTCAGGCTTGGCAATTTATAATATCAGGTTGATGTCCCCTCATCTTCCTGTCATGAAAGAACTCAGCATAAAGAGAAACAAACCTTCTTTATTTACTTTCCTCCTTCAGATTATTGTTTGATTATCAGGCAGTATACTTTTCATCAATCTTTAAATTTATATCTTTCAACTTCTCTTCACTGCCTCGTCTTTTCAGCACATATAAAAGCCGGTAAAAGATTCAATTACCGTCTCCTCAGCTTTCTTTTGATGTCGGCGGTTTTCAATTTATTTTTTCAAAACAATCTTTCTATTTCTTTCCTTTCAGGTTTTTTTTCAATATCAGCAGTATATATCTGATAATTTCCGTTGATAGATTTTTCCCCCTCTTTTTTTCGTCGGTTAACTTTCCGTTGTCTTACTGATTCACTTTAAAATCGATCAGTCTCCAACTTATTCTGCTGTTAGTTTCTCTTTCTTAATGTCTTATTTCTATTCAATATATGACAGGATTATTTTAAAACGGCATTGAAACTTTCCCTTTCTTCCGTTGGCCAATTTGATTCTCTATAAGCCTGCTTTTACTGCCTCTCTGTATCAGCTCTAAGACAAGCCGGTAGAAGAAGCAATTAACCTCCCCCAGCCTTTCTTCTCTTCAGTGTCGGCGGTTTTTCGATTTATATCTTCTGATATGTATATTAGTTTCAATGTCTCACCGCTCTATCTCTGAGAAAGCTGTCAGTCCAAATTTTCAACAGCCTTTTTTCACTCACCCTGTTGCCGATTTTATCACTCCCCTTGTTCTCTTTCTTCAGGATTTTTTTTTTCCTCGGCAGGTACAAGTCTTTGTTTACATCAATCTTGAATCAACTGTCAGTTACCTGTCATCAGTGCCTCTCCGTTCCAGCGCCCCGATGTCTTTTCGTTTCAGCGCTAAAAAAACCGGCAAACTTTATTTTTTTTCTTCCCTCTTACAGTCTCTGTCACAGTTTCGGAGGAGTGCAATATCCAATCCGTCAGCTCTCCTTCTTTTAATTCCTTCTAGTTTTAACCCGATGTCTCTCCGTCTCAGCGCTGAGGGAGAGAAAACCAGCAAATCTCACTTTGGTTTCTTTTACTCGGTTCCTATCCTCGTTTCGTCAAGAGGATGTTAAATCTGATTTATCAATAGTTTCAGCTTCAAATATAATTGTTTTCTATTGAAATAAATAATAGTGGGATAATTTTATTTAATGTCAGTTGCCTAGTTGGAGAGGAGCGTCACGATCACCCGTCCATTCTGTGTTCGCGTTAAGCCACGCCCCCATATGTCATATTTTTAAAATGGAAAGAACAATAGCAATACAAAAAGGGACATATACTAAATTTATAAAAATATGGGGGCCATTGACAAAATACTGTAATGAATAAATAATATGATGTTTTCTTCTTCTTTTCTTCTTTTAAGGATCTTTTTATGACACACATAGAGGGGGGGTAAGAAAAATTAATTTATACATAGTATGTTATAATATATTATACAAAATGTAACGTATGAATAAAAGGTAATAAAAGGGTGGGGGGAGGGAAATGGGACAAAATTTGTTTAGATTATATTGTATTAGATATAAAAAAGTTATAGAATATTTATCAATTGTATTCTATTATGTTGTATACTGTTTATAAAAATTTGAAAATTAAAATATTATATTAAAGTAATGAAAGGGAGGGGGGAGGGTGAGGGGGAAAATCAAATTCAGATATATAATGTATTAGATATAAAAGTGATAATATGCATTTATCAATTGTATTTTATTATTATGTACACTTTATGAAAAATTAGAAAATAAAAAATAATGGAAAAAAAAAAAAAAATAAAGTAATTTGCAATGAAAAAAAAAAAAAAAAAAAGAATGCAAAAAGAAATTGGACAAAATAAGCCGTCCTAACGCTCGCACAAATGTCTTGTTCACCTTAAATACAAATTTGTGCAAGCGTTAAGATGGCTTATTTTGTTCATTTAAGGTTTGCTTCGTGCTGATAATGTTTGTCCAATTTCTTTTTGCATTCTAAGGCAACTCTGGTTCGGAAATTCCCCCCCGAAGAAGACCTGGTTTAGGGTTTACTCTTTCCAAAAATACTAGGACCAGGGGGCATGCAATGAAGCTACTAAGTAGTGGATTTAAACAAATTGGAGAAAATATTTCTTCATTCAACGTGTAATTAATCTCTAGAATTCATTGCTGGAGAATGTGGTTAGCTTGTCCGGTCATTTAAATCATTTTGGATATCAAGCCCAAGGCTTTTTTTTTTTTTTTTTTTTTTAAATAAATATATATATATACCATCATAATTATGAGTTCAAGATAGTTTACAATAGTATAATTCAGCTTAATATAGTTCAAATATTAGCATAAGCTTTACAGAGAAAGATAACAGAAAATAATAGGAAGTTAAAACATGTATCTTAAAAGGTGCCATCCTTCATCTACTCACCAATATACTGTTAAGACTCCTGACATAAAGTAGTCCTAATATGTATGCATGTCTATGATAATTATTGTTTAATACATTTTTAAACTATGTACAAATGTCTTTTTATGAATACTATATTAGAACAGCAAATTCTGACCAATCCAGCCCTAGGAATGCTCACCATAGGACACTGAATGAGATTCCTGGAAAGTGTTTTCACTATGAATAATGTTGAATATTGTAGTAGGGTTTTTTGGGTTTTTTTGGGTTTTTTTGGTTTTTGGTTTTTTGGGGTTTTTTTTCTAATTTGTTTATTCATTTTTTCATCTTACAACAAGTACACAATATTACATCATTTAAAACTTTTACACATCACCCAGAGGGTGGTGGACACATGGAACGCGCTTCCGGAGAATGTGATAGGCCAGAACTCTGTACAGGGGTTCAAGGAGGGTTTGGATAGGTTCCTGGAGGATAAGGGGATAGAGGGGTATAGATATAACTTGAGGTAGGTTATAGAAGTGGTCAGAAACCACTTCACAGGTAGCAGACCTGATGGGCCGCCGCGGGAGCGGACCGCTGGGCGAGATGGACCTCGGTCTGACCCAGCGGAGGCAACTTCTTATGTTCTTATCACTTGAATTTCTTTCTATTGTCATTGTAAATACATAACTTTATTCCCTCCCCACCCACCCTTCCCTCAAATATTTCAATCAAAAATATCATATAAATATTGTATTCTTATCTATTGATTAACCTTTAAATAGAACTTTATACCATCCCCCCTCCCCCCTACATATAAATATACTGTCAGTGGAAAATGATGTCTAATCATTACAATAATTTGCCAATGGATGTATAATAAAAGTTTTAATGGGGGAAGGGGGTTGTTTGTTTTCTGTGTGTCAGTGGGTTTAGATGTTCACCCCTCTGTTATATAAGATTGATAAAAGATAGTGCTTTATTTCTTTCCAGGCTACAGCTCCAGGACAGGATCACGATTCTCCAGCATGACATCTTAACCAGTAATGTACATGTTTATTTACTTTTCTAATGAACTTTGATTCATGGTCTTGACCATGGGAAGTTGATTAAACTATTTAAAAGTAACTTTGTATGAAAAGGGCTGATAAGGTAGGTTTAATTGGTGGGAGGTTGGTACAATATATAGTGTGGGGCATAGAATCAAGTAGGATAAAAGTGCTGCAGGAAATAGACTGTACTTCAGAATGTCTAGGGACAGATTGGCCGATATTCAGTGCTAGTTGGCTGGCCAGAAACAGCTCCTGGCCAGCCAAATAGCACATAGCTGGCTATCCACTGATATTCATCAGGAGATAGCAAGCTGTCTTCCACTAAATATCTGGGTTGGCGGATAACCCGGTGACTAGCTATGTCGCATAAACATAGCCAGCCATGGCCAATATTTAGCAGCTTGTTCACTAAGGCATGCGGCCGGATAGACCTGCCTAAAAAGCAGGCCTTAGCAGTCCTGCTGCTGAATATGGCTCTTAAACATTGGAACCTCCAGTAATCCAGATAACTAGATGTTTTTCTTTTTCTGGAAGCCTCAGCCCCACCACTCCTCCGCTATGTTAATTTTAAACATGCGGGAAGCATTACATGGTGCCTCATCATTGGCCATCCATTTCTATTCTCTCCATCCAAATTGCTTAATTTTCATTAATTTTCAGAAACATATCTTAATTCAAATATATAAATATAAAGTGCTTTAGTGTATTAGCCTTCAATAAAGTGCTTTGTACTTAGCTTTAGTTCTTAGCTACAGCCAACGTCTTGGAGTCAGACCCGACATGTTTCGCCCAAAAACGAGCTGTGTCAAGGGTCCCCCTAAGTAAGTAAAAGTAAAGGGAACAAAAGTTAAAGACGATCCCTAATGTCCACCTTTCTTCCCCCCTGCTCTTAATGAAGTACTTCTATTATATTTTATGAAAATGCTCACCGAGGTGGCTACCGTCATCCGACTCAATTATAGCTCTATGAGAAAGATGGCGGCGGCGTCTTTCCCCCGAGTTTAAATGTTCCCACCAACTCTTGCAAATGTACACGCCCCCTGTGTCCCCGGCTCTGATTCGCTCCCCACATAGCGGAGGAGTGGTGGGGCTGAGGCTTCCAGAAAAAGAAAAACATCTAGTTATCTGGATTACTGGAGGTTCCAATGTTTAAGGATTAGTTACCAGATAAAGAAGTTATATACACAAATGTATTGCCATTGATTTATGCTGAATATGGCTCTGGCATTAAATATCTGGGATCACTGCTGACTGTAGGAAGTAGCTGGCCTGCTTCCTGTTGTCTGAATATCGGGACCAGAGAGTTTGTGTGATTGAGAAAAAGTACAATAGAGTGGGTGTAACCCTCTTCATCTGATCAGGATGACAAAAAAGACAGTGTGAAATGCTAATAGAGGTGGGTAGTCTTAGGAATGAAGTGATAGTGGGAGATTTCAGTTACTGTACACCAGAAATCACAGTCCCGATTATGGGAACGGAGAAGCTCAAATTTCCAGAATTTGATTGAACAGCGATAAAAAAAATATGAGAAAAAATTTTTGGGAAAAAAGATTTCAGCGAAACATGCTATTCAACCAAAAACGGTTAGTTTCCATCGCTGATCTTAAAAAAAAAAACCTCCACCATAATTACTGTATTGTTCGCTCCATAAGACACACTTTTTTCCCCCAAAAGTGGGTGAAAATAAGGGTGTGTCTTATGGAGCAAATATACACCCCCCCCCCCAGTACCTTTAAATTGTGCTGGTCCAGCAGCAAACAAGGCAGGCACGAGCTTTTAGCGCTCCAGCCTGGGCCCGCACCGCTCCCTGAATGACTGCAGTCAGTTCTCATGGGACTTGCAAGAACTGATGGCAGCCATTCAGGAAGCAGCGCGGGGCCAGGCTGGAGCGCAAAACGCTCACGTCTGCCTTGTGCGCCGCTGGCCCCGAAGAATGAGAAAGGAAAGCAGCTGGCAAGGTGTCACTCTCATTCCCCGATGCTTGCAGAGACCCGAGGGGGTCAGCAAAGGTTTCCGGACTCGACGCAGCTCCCGGGGAGGGGGGCTGACGGCTACAAGCTGGTGCAAGTGCTGCTGAGTGGAGGAGCTCCCTGGGGGTTCACCCTCTAGGGGGGCAGGGAGCATGGGGAGTCTCTCATCAGTAAAGTAAGAGTACGTTGTCTGCTAACTTAGGAAAGGTGTGATGGGTGCTAGTTTGGGAAAAACTTAACTTTTCTTCTGTTGTTGCCATGTTAGTCGACTTGGGTATGTGAATTGCTTGACCTTTACTCACTGAACTATAGCCTACTTCCTCATTTTTTAAAAGCATGATGTTGCTATAACTAAAGGTTTCAAATCTCCTGTTTATTCAACTACGTTTTGGTGCTTACTTGTTGTGTTATGTGATGTTAATCAGGTTTTCTATTCCACCTTTACCTATTTAGGTCAAGGTCGGATTACATTACAAGAGGTTGGGTCAGTTAGCCAGGAAATTACAATGGACAGATTGACACAGACATTCAATAGGGTTGCTAGAACTGGTAGATCAGTACAACTATCAATACAGTTCAATTTTCAAAGATACAGATTGCCTGCTGCTTCTTTGAAAACTGCTGAGGTGTCAGGGTTGACAATTACCTGGCTTCTGTGTAAGGCCCTGCTGCTCCTCCATTGAAAAAATGGCTGCGGTGTCAGAGTTGGTGATTGCCTAGCTCCTGGGTAATGCCCTTCTGCTCCTCCATTCAGAAAGTGACTGCAGTGTCACCTGCCTGACCTCAAACCAGGAAGTTACATCGAGCTCCGATATTACTTCCCATGGGTTGGATACAGGGCCGGATTTAGATGAAAAGAGGCCCTAGGCTATTCCACTTATGAGGCCCTTTCACCTCCCATTTTTAAGTTTGTAAATTACATGAGAGATAATAAAATACATCATTACTGTGATATATATCAATATGTTAAATGAAACATGTTGTTATTGATACTAACCTTTATAAAAAATGTGACACAGATAATAAATAAAAAAAAGTCGAGAGCACTTATTTGGACATTTATTCTCAGCACCATATATAATACTTGTAACAATAACTAATCAAACATAACACACAACATTGCCCCTTCCTATGTCCATAGTGCCCCCAGGGCGTCCTTTCTCACCTCACCCCCCCCCCTCCGATGCCCGCCTGCCTCCCATCCCCCTTCCATTAAACACCCCCCATGCCATCCTGCCTGCCTGCCTTCCATTAAAACCCCCACCCCCCCTCCGATGCCAGCCTGCCTGCCTCCCATCCCCCTTAAAGTGACCCCCCCCCCACCCCCGATACCAGTCTGGTCCGCCCTGTCCTGACAGATCCACGTTTTGCCTCTCTCCCCGCGGGGCTGGGCTTTGCCCAGCTGTTTCTGGACTGACGTCTTTCCCTCCCTGATCCTCCTTCCAGGGCGAGAAAAAGAAAGGGAGAAGCCAAGTCGGCGCCCCGTTGCGGCCGTAGCCGATTCCGATCCCGAACGTAGAATTTCTCCTTATTTTCAGTTCAGTGTTTTAGTGTTCACTGTTTTTTAAAATAGTGTAATTTTAATTTTGCTAGCAATTTGAATGTAGGCCCCTCTTGATCTTGAGGCCCTAGGCTGAAGCCTAGTTAGCCTATAGGAAAATCTGGCCCTGGTTGGATAGAACCAGCAGCAGGACTCCGATGCTGACACTGCAGCCGTTTTCTGAACAGAGAAGCAGGAGCCAGGCAATCATGTTAATCATGATTACATTTTTTCACACATGTTAAATATTTAGCAAGTTGTTAACACGTTAAATAATAAGCAGCCCTACTTTTCATAAATGATATCATGATCTGTGAATATGGACCTAATAGACATACAATATAAAATTCTTAGCAGGGCATATTTTTTTATAGCAAAAGGCTTTCAATGCTAACATAGCTCTAACGGAAATATGCCCAAGATGTAGAAAGGAAATTAGAACTTTGGAATACACCATCTGGTCTTGCTTAGGAGCAGACTGTACTTGGGTAGAAGTGCTCCCTGTTCCACGTGCAGGTCTCAAGAGACAGGTAGTGTTCCAGAGCCTTAATGGTTGATGAGGCGATGACACAGGGAGGAGGGATTTCTCGGAAACTGGGCGACATTCTGGGGAAGGGAGGCCTATTCTGCCAGGATGGGCTTTACCTTAACCAGGGTGGAATCAGGCTGCTGCCATTGACATTTAAAAAGGAGCTAGAGCAGCTTTTAAAGCAGAAACTGGGGGAAAGCCAACAGTCGCTCAAAAAGTGCATGGTTTGGAACAAGATATCTTTAAAAGATGTTGCCAAAACAGAAGATAGGCCATCCCGTTGGCGAGGTTACAGTCGAGACCCTCGTTAGCCAGGTGTCCTTAAATACAAAGCAATAGATTTTAAAAGACTGCAAATAATCCATGTCAACTGCTGATCAAGGTGTAAATAGGAATGACAAACATTGTTTGAAATGTCTGTATGCAAAAGCTAAGAAACAAGATGGGTTAGAATATATTACAGTACACGAAGTGAAAAGATAGATATAATAGGCATCTCAGAGATCTAATGGAAGGAAGATAATTAGTGTAATACTGTGTTACCAGGGTACAAATTATATCACAATGATAAGAGTAGATCAAATAGGAAGGGGATATTAGAGAAAGAGGGAATTGAAGCAAACAAAATAAACATTCTGTATGACATAGATAACAGTATGCAAAAAACAAAAGGAATTGACCCCAAAATATCCACAAAGAAGAAAATCCAGAGAAAACCAAAAAAACTCTGTGGAGTGACGATGTTCCCAAATGGCCTTTATTAGAAAGTATCAAAGTTCCAAAGGTACACTAAAATCATCCACATAAAATAATTCCATCCACATAAAAGTAAATCATCCACATAAGAGCGTTAAAGGACCTAGTCCGCTAGGGATACAGGACCCAACACGGTCCGCGTTTTGAAAAAAGTCTTCTTCAGGGGTCCCTGGGGGTCCTATAAAGGTGAGTACGTGGGAAACAATTGTGTGGTGAACCGGAAGTGAGACCCTGCTTGCATTTGCAATGGAAGGCAATAGATAGCAGTATGGAATCCATATGGATAGAAATTCCATACATGCTGCTCTGTCATGCAGAATGTGTGAAGGAAAGGGATATACAAGTAGGCCTGTACTACCATCTCCCAGGACAAAATGGACAGACAAATGAAGAAAAGTTTATAGAGATTAGGGAAACTGGGCAAATTGGCAACTGTATAATGGGTCATTTCAGTTACACTACCAAAATAACAGGAGAGAGTAAGTTAAATTATCAGAAATTAAGTATACCTACTCTATACCCACTAATTTCCATAAGCCTCCCCTGCACTCACACCCAACCCGAGTTACTAAATGCACAGAAGAGGAAGACCTATAGAAAGGCCAATCACACACACAATCATGCATCAAAAAAGAAATGAAAAGAACATGAAAAAGAAAAAAGTGGAGATAAAAAAACCTCAGATAGGCTTCATGAGTTCAAAAAAACTCCACTTTCTTAAATAATATTCAAACAATCAGCCGTTTCTTCTTCCAGTCAAATAGTGCAAAAAAAACATTTTAACAATTGCAGGGAAAGACTCAGTATATCACAAAGGCACAGTTCATAATCAACAGAGCGCAGTCAAGGGCAAAAAAAGTGCCAAAAAGCCACAAACACTTAGCTGTTGTAAAGTGCTACCGTTGCTGCCACTATCCCCCAAAACCTGGAACAAGCACAGGATATACTTTGTGCTAAACAGATGCCGTTAGCACAAGACCCAACAGGGAACTTCCGTGTTTCGCTGGAGCTGCGTTGGGGATCTTGCTTCAGCATTAAATAGCAGAAACTGCAAATACACACACTGCACACAGAATGGCGCTGGGGATTTCAAACGCCGGCGTCCGCTGGCAAGAACTGTCGAAGCTCCGCCCCCCAGTATCCAACAGCTATATGGCAAGAGGGATGCCCACTCTCTCCTGCCACTGAAGGCCCATTCCCATGCCAGGTGCCCCCACAAACATCCTTTACCCTCCCCCCATCCTTTCTCAGAGACGTTGGAGCAGGGCAGAAGCTCAGTTCGTCCTGCTTGTAGGCTCTCCGCTTCCAAATGGCCTGGCTTTCCCTCCCTGGTGCCTAATGTGATACAAGGGGAGAGGCCTAAGGCCCTGCCCCTTGGGAGAGGCCTTGGGTGTCTGAGCCAAACAGAGCCTTAGGCTCCTTCCTCTGTATCCCAGGATACAAGAGGGAGGAATCTAAGCCAATCAGGCCCTGATTGCTATCTACAAACAAACCTTCTTGGGGTATTGTGCTAATGATATGTGTCTGCAAACAAGAAGTAAAGGCATACGAGCAGATGGTAACTGTCCCCCACGATCTAGATCAGGGGTGTCAAAGTCCCTCCTCGAGGGTCGCAATCCCGACAGGGTTTTCAGGATTTCCCCAACGAATACGCACTGCTTTCATTGTATGCTAATAGATCTCATGCAGATTCATTGGGGGAAATCCTGAAAACCGACTGTATTGCGACCCTCGAGGAGGGACTTTGACACCCCTGATCTAGATGTATTTTCTTAGAAATGTTACTGTTCTATCTTGTTTTAGAAGCCAAACAAATTTCAATTTTGATACCGACCCCAGCCCTAATATCTTTAAGTCAAGCTTCAGTTTTGTCTGCAAATGCAAGTGCATTTTGAACTGAAAATGCCCCCTGCGACTACTCTGTCTGCCCCACCCCCACCACCCCTCTCTAGGAGAGACTGGGTCCCCTTAGGTCCACCCATGACAGCCTTAGTAGCCATTTTGGTTAAGGATCTGGCAGGGAAAAGAGTAACTAGGGAATGGCTCTTGCCCCAGAGAGGCCACTAGACCACCAGAGCATTTAAAGGTAGGCCTTTTGGGTGATGGGAGCATGGAGGGGTCCTGCAAATTTACTGCTAATATTCACAGTAGTACTTCCATTGTGCCAGAGAGAGCTTCTCTCTGGAGTTCTTAAGGCAACTTATCCAGATGCACTTGAAAGTTGTTTTTAATCAAGCTTTAGGCACCCAAAATGATGGGCAATATTTCTGTATCTTTCTGCCTGATTTTCATAGTCTGTAACATAGTAGATGACGGCAGATAAAGACCCGAATGGTCCATCCAGTCTGCCCAACCTGATTCAATTTAAATTTCTTGGCAAGAATCCAAAGCTTTTCCCGGTACTGTGCTTGGGTTCCCACTGCCGAAATCTCCATTAAAACCTACTCCAGCCCATCTACACCCTCCCAGCCATTGAAGCCCTCCCAGCCCATCCTCCACTAAATGGCCATATAAAGACACAGACCGTGCAAGTCTGCCCAGTACTGGTACTTGAGGATCTTGCACCTCTCCACTCAGTTCATAACATAACATTTGTATACCGCATTACCCTTCAGATCTATGTGGTTTAACAAAGTAAAGAATTGTGAATTTGTACTTCACTCGGTGTTTGTAACAAGTATTCGCTTGGGACCGACACCTTTGATTTACTTTGTGCAGCAAAACATATGCCATCAGTTCTATATACCAACTTTAAATATTTCAAGCAACAAATACTTGATAACAGAAAGCATCGCAGGAAACATTTGATATTTCAAAGCATGTCCTTATAATTTGCCTGCTAGACTGAGAGGTCAGAAGATATACTTAAGTAACATACATAGCATAGTAGATGACAGCAGATAAAGACCCAAGTGGTCCATCCAGTCTCATAATAAATGTTATAGACCAGTGTTCGTCACAGTCACTGTGACGAACTTGTAGTGCATTTCGGAGATTCACTGGTGTGCTACCAAACGCTATTTTTCCAGGCTTCTTTTTGTGATATATTTCTTTTTACCTTTATTACCATGGACCCCTGATGAAGGTTTGTCCGAAACACGGACCGTGTTGGGTCCCCTGTCTGGTAAAAGGTTTTTAGTTAAGATTTATTTGTCAAAATAAAATTTGCCTGCACCGTGTACAAGTCTGCAGTTTTGGTTTGTTTGCTCTAGTCTGTTTTTTCACTGCAGACGAAGTTGGACCTCTGGTTCTTTTGTTGTTTTATAGACCAGTGTTCTTCAACCTTTTGACACCTATGGACCGGTGGAAATAAAATAATTATTTGGTGGACCGGCACCAGTCCGTGGACCAGCAGTTGAAGAACACCGGGCTAAGTTATGGGCCAGACCCCGCCCATCTCCACTCAATCTCCGCCCCCATAATAGCACTAATTGTAACACCATTTTTTCCATTCATTTTTCATATATACACACAATATAATCGTATTAACAACACGTAATGGTCAACCACAAAATTAAACTACACAAAGCACGCTGTATGCTTCTCAACATTCATTCCTACCAGAAAACAGATAACCCCATGCAAATGCAGGACCAAAAACTCAAAGTACTAATATTTACAAATAAACCCTAAAATGCAAGACTCTGCATGCAATACAACCCTAGAGGAAAAGAAACAAATGCATTTCTTCTTGAACAGACAACAGATGCAAATCAATCACTAAATTCAAAAATAAAATCAATCACTAAATTAAAAAAATAAAAGCATTCCTCCTAACGTTGTCTCTCTCCCTCCATGCTGTGCCTTGCCTTCTAGCCTGCCCCCACCTCTCTCCCGGTGTTATCTTCGGGCCGGTCCATGGTGCGATCAATGCAGCGTGTTCGGGCCAGTTCCCTGAGTGCTGCATTGCACAAACCTGCGGGCAGCTGCTCCTCGTGCGCATCCCGCTCCTCATCTGGAAGCCTTCCTTCTGACGTTGCAACATCAGAGAGAAGGCTTCTGGTTCAGGCGAGGACGCGCATAGGAGCCTTTTCCCACGGCTTTGTGCACTGCAGCACTCGGGGAGCCGGCCCGAAGACGCCGCGTTGATCGCACTGTGGACCGGCAGCTGAAGAACACAGTCATCTGCCCGATGGTCGTGCCGGCCCTGTGGACCAGCACCGATCCACGGACTGGCGGTTGAAGAACACTATTATAGAGGATTGTACTAAGCTATGTGCAGCTCATCCAGGGGAAGGGGTAAAACACGGACCTCGCGGATCTAAAATGGCACATCCTTAAAAATCCAAGGTCCGTGCATTGACAAGTCCGCCTTTGCTTTCCCTTCAGCTCAGCTCAGGTCCCCGGATCCCTCGCGGACCTCACGGCTCTGAACTGCACGTCACATGCAAAACAGGAATATGAGGAAAAAATAGCCCAGGAGGCCAAAAACTTCAAGCCGTTCTTTAGATACGTGAAAGGGAAAAAACCTGCAAAAGAGGCAGTGGGACCCCTGGACGACCAGGGAAGAAAAGGGTACATCAAGGAAGATAAACAAATCGCAGACAAACTAAATTCCTTCTTTGCGACCGTCTTTACGAAGGAGGACACCTCAACAATACCTGAAGCGGAGAAAGTGTTTGCAGGAGAAATAGAAGACAGCCTCACCACAGTTGAAGTGGACTTAGACCAGATATACTATCAGATCGACAAACTTAAAAGTGACAAATCCCCTGGACCGGATGGAATTCACCCGAGAGTCTTAAAGGAATTGAAGGTTGAAATCGGAGAGTTATTGCAAAAACTTGCAAACCTGACAATCAGAACTGGACAGATACCGGACGACTGGAGGATAGCGAACGTCACCCCAATTTTCAAAAAAGGATCGAGAGGGGAACCGGGCAACTATAGACCTGTGAGTCTTACGTCTGTCCCCGGCAAGATGGTTGAAGCACTGATCAAGGATAGCATAGTCCGGCACTTGGACGCACACGACTTGATGAAACCCAGTCAACATGGATTCAGGAAAGGGAAATCATGTTTGACGAATTTACTCCAATTTTTTGAGACCGTGAACGAGCAAATTGATAGTGGGAAGCCGGTGGACATAATATACTTGGACTTCCAGAAAGCGTTCGACAAAGTTCCACACGAAAGACTTCTCAGGAAACTACAAAGCCATGGCATAGAGGGGGATATACAAAGATGGATAGGCAAATGGCTGGAAAACCGAAAGCAGAGAGTGGGCATAAATGGGAAGTTCTCCGACTGGGAGAAAGTGACTAGTGGTGTACCCCAGGGCTCGGTACTTGGGCCGATCCTTTTTAATATTTATATCAATGACCTGGAGGAAGGAACATCCAGTGAGATCATCAAGTTTGCAGACGATACAAAACTATGCCGGGCGATCAGATCGCAGGAGGATAGAGAGAAACTCCAGAGTGACTTGTGTCGGTTAGAAACATGGGCGGAGAAATGGCAGATGAAGTTCAATGTGGAGAAATGCAAAGTAATGCATTTAGGCAATAAGAATAAGGAATACGAGTATACAATGTCAGGTGCAACTCTGGGGAAGAGTGAACAAGAAAAGGACCTGGGTGTACTGATAGATAGGACCCTGAAGCCGTCGGCACAATGCGCGGCAGCGGCAAAGAAGGCAAATAGAATGTTGGGCATGATAAAGAAAGGAATCTCGAGTAGATCGGAGAAAGTTATAATGCCGCTTTATAGGGCAATGGTCAGACCACACTTGGAATACTGCGTCCAACATTGGTCTCCTTACCTAAAGAAGGATATAAAACTGCTGGAGAGGGTGCAGAGACGAGCAACAAAACTGGTGAAGGGTATGGAGAAACTGGAATACGAGGACAGACTTATAACACTAGGATTGTTCTCCCTTGAGAAAAGGAGACTGCGTGGGGATATGATCGAGACCTTCAAAATACTGAAAGGAATCGACAAAATAGAGCAGAGAAGATTATTTACATTGTCCAATTTGACACGGACTAGAGGACATGTAATGAAGCTATGGGGGGACAGGTTCAGGACTAATGTCAGGAAGTTCTGCTTCACTCAGAGAGTGGTTGACACCTGGAATGCCCTCCCAGAGGAGATTATTGCGGAATCGACCGTCCTAGGCTTCAAGAGCAAACTAGATGCATATCTCCTTAAGAGAGGCATATAAGGATATGGTGGACTATAAATTACGCCAGGTGTACACCTGGCAGGGCCTCCGCGTGTGCGGATCGCCGGACTTGATGGACTGAAGGTCTGATCCGGAGATGGCAGTTCTTATGTTCTTATGTTCTTAAAAATCCGAGGTCCGCGCCACTTTTGAGGTCCCTGCCACTTTTAGTCTCTGGCTCTGACTATTTAACTCTGACGGATCCTAGCATAGGGAGGGAAAAGCATTAGGATCCGTCAGAGTTAAATTGTCATAGAGCTCTGTCAGAGCCAGAGACTAAAAGTGGCACGGACCTCAAAAGTGGCGCGGACCTCGGATTTTTAAGGATGTGACGTGCAGTTCAGATCCGTGAGGTCCGTGAGGGAGCCGGGGGCCTGAGCTGAGCTGAAAGGAAAGTGAAGGCGGACATGTCAATGCACGGACCTCAGATTTTTAAGGACGTGTGGTTTTTAGATCAGTGAGGTCCGCGTTTTACCCCTTCCCCTCATCCAGTGACATCCCTGCTTCAGCTACTTTACTACTGCCAATGAGAAAAAATGGTGGGCTAGGACAGTGTGTTTCAACCTTTTTACACCTATGGACCGGCAGAAATAAAAAAATTATTCTGTGGACCGGCATCTGAAGAACACTGGGCCAAGTCGTAGGCCAGACCCCGCCCCTCTCTACCCAATGTCCACCCCAGACCCTGCCCCCATAATAGTACTAATTGCACCTTGCAAGTCCCATGCCTCATCTGGAAGCCTTCCCTCTGACGTTGCAACGTCCGAGAGAAGGCTTCCGGTTCAGGCGCAGGATGCCCGTAGGGGCCACTGCCCGTGGCTTTGTGCACTGAATCAGTGAGGAAGAGGGAGCTGGCTCGAAGATAACGCCACATCGATCGTACCGTGGACCAGCGGTTGAAGAACACTGTTTTGGGCCTGATGCACATGTTGGCCCTGTGGACCGGCAGGAAATTTCTGTGGACCGGCACTGGTCCATGGACCGGTGATTGAAGAACACTGGGCTAGGAGACAAGAGTAAGTTTGGAGGAACCCCCCCCCCCTCCATATTTGGGCGCTGTTGGACTGCACTGCTTGTACAGCCTTTGGTATGACTGTGATGCTGCATTGTCTCCTTGAAAACTGCGCTGGCAGGCTTGTTTGTTTATATATTGGGATTTATTAACTGCCTTGATAAAGCGGTTGTCTTTGAAGCAAGGGGGTTATCTCTGACAGCTCAGAGTTCACTGAAATTGCTTTCCCTGGTAATCTGTAGGAAGCTGTGATGACTCTGCTGAGCTTTTCTTTGCTTTGTACTGAGAGGTTAGAGATAAACTTGCCTAGGGCAAGGCATGGAGAGGAAAAACAGTGTGCCAATATTTGTTTCTTTTCTTGAACTGGGTGAATCTAGTTAATGTTTATGTCTTGGGAAAGTCAGCCATGGAAAGAGGTGAACAGGGTCAATAACCGTACAGGTGGTGCTCTTTGAACTTTGACACAACCTCAGTCCTGTGCATTTCAATTTGAATTTCACGTATTTACTGTGCGCTTCAGCCATAAACCGTACACACTGCACATTGGGCAACTCGGTTGTGAATCCCATTCAACACTCATTCTGCATCTCAGCTCTGATGCCCAAGCACTGGCCAGACTTTTATGGTTCACTTCTCCCTTTGTATTCGCTGTGATAGGGGATTAACAGAACCGCAAATACAGAAAAAGCGTGAATAACTTTTTCATGTTATTCGCTGTTTTCTATTAAAAACCATTGTGAATATGGTGAAACCGCGAATAACATGGTGGGAGACCTGGCCTGTTCCTGAAGGAGAGGCAAAACACGGTGAAGAAAGTGCCGGGAATCATTGATTTTCTCTGTAAAAGCTTAGAATCAGCAATTTCTCTATGCAAGCTGATGTAATTTGGGGGGAGGAGCCAGCAAGCTAAAAACCGTGAATAATCAAAACCGCGAATCCGGAGGGAGAAGTGTAGATATCCTGCAAACAGGATGGTTGGATAGGCTGGAGTGAGCTTGGACTGCAACTTCAGCATTTGGAAGCTAAGACAAGACCAGGTGGACTTTACAGTCTATGACCCAGAAATACCAAAGAAGAGACAAATTAATTTAATCATGTGTTTTTAATGGGAATAACTAATGGGCAGACTGGATGGACCGTTCAGGTCTTTTTCTGCCGTCATTTACTATGTTACCTGCCAGAAACCCAAAGAGTAGCAACGTTCCAGAACTGAGATTGTGATGTCATAATGCCTCAATCCACCAATGCCTAAGAGCCAACTTCAGCAGTGATGTCACAATGGCTTGATTAGGTGGCAACTTCAGCAGTTGGAACCTAGGACAAGACCAGGTGGACTTTACAGTCTATGACCCAGAAATATCAAAGAAGAGACAATAATTTTTTTTTTTTTCAAATTAAATTTCCATTTTAATTACAGGATCAAAATAAGAAAACAAGAATTTACAACTCACAAATATAATCACAAATTGACTCTTTTCTAGCCCACATTAATGGTGGACGTATCTAGAAACGGCAAATATAAACAAGCAATTTAAAAGAAATTAAACATTTTTATCACAGAAGCTTATTAAATTAGAGACAAGTTAATTTAATCATTAATTTTTAAAGGATATAAATAATGGTCAGACTGGATGGACCGTCATTTACGATGTTATTATCAATCACTCTGTATACCAGCCCTGACCGTAACACCTCCTGCTATTCTGTGCAGTTTTTGTGTTCTTGACCCCCTAGTCCTATGGCTATAGTTTTGGTACACCAGTGAATGGTATCAGAGGAAAGAGAGGGAACTGTTGTTAGCCTTCCTAAACCACCATCTGTTGGAAAAACATCAACCAAAGTAATTCCTCCAGATTAAAGATGAGGATGACCCCATCCCATACTGTTTCTTATACCCCGCAATTATCAGCAAGGAATCATTGCAGCTTACATAAGATTAATAAGGATTCATAATAGTAACATCAAGGATCAGTTAACATAGAGTTCATGTCTTGGATTACAGTGAGAACAGATGTGTCTTTAGTGATTTCCTGGACTGAAAATAGGAAGGGATCTGTCGCAGGGAGGCTGGAAGGCAATTTCAAATCTTGGGACCTTGGAACTTGAAGGTAGACTCGAAGAGTGTGTGGGGGGGGGGGTTTCTGGATTTGATGAGGAGAGGGAAGAGGCAGTTTGCAGCGCTGGGTTTTTCTTGAATTGTAGAAGGAATGCGTGACCTGATTGGCCGATGTTAGCCCAGTTGAGTTTTTCCATATATGGTCTTGTGGACAATACATGCGACTTTAAATTGGATTCTACTGATAACTGTCAACCCAGTGCAGCTCCGCCAGTATTGGACTGGCCCTCTCAAACCTGGTCTTGCGAGGGATCAGTCTAGCCGCTGTGTTCTGGAGCAACTGCAATCTCTTAAGCCTTTCATTGGGATGTTACATAATAAAAAATCACCCTCTATATGGTATTTATATGTATTTTATGTATGTGATTATGAACATAACCCGACTCCCTTTCGATCAGCCGAGGGCGACGGAGGCCATCGCCCGTACCTTCCGAACGGCGCTCGCTATTGACTCATGTTCAATTGCTGTTTACATGGAACCCTTCTCCGCTTAGGATTTAACCAGGCTAGAAGGTTTTTAAATAAATAAAATTCATACCTTCAAATCTCACTACTGTTTGGAGAATCAATCCCGACGAGATAGTCGATTTGGCCAAGCAGTTCTATAAGCGTTATTCTCTGTTTAGATGCCAACTACTCTCTAACCCAGTGGTTCCCAAACCTGTCCTGGGGGACCCCCAGCCAGTCAGGTTTTCAAGATATCCCTAATGACTATGCATGAGAGAGATTTGCATATAATGGAAGTGGCAGGTATGCAAATCTCTCTCATGCATATTCATTAGGGATATCTTGAAAACCTGACTGGGGGTCCCCCAGGACAGGTTTGGGAACCACTGCTCTAACCCTTTAGGTTTCAGCTAGGGAGTCCCATATGTGAGAATTTGCTGCCTGCTTTTCCTGGGATAAAGCACAGATAACAAAATCTGCAATAGAGCGGACACCCCTTAAGGTGTGGAAAACATGAGGAAAGACCTAGTGAAGCTTGAGGAATGGTCTGAAATTTGGCAGCTAAGATTTAATGCTAAGAAAAGTCATGCATTTGGGCCACAAAAACCTGAAGGAACAGCACAGTTTAGGAGGTGTCGTGCACATAAGCTCTTCACTCCCTAAACTGTACCGTTCCCTGGGGGTTTTGCAGCCCAAATGCATGACCTTGCATTTCTTAGCATTAAATTTTAGCTGCCAAATTTCAGACCATTCGCCAGGTCTTTCTTCATGTTATTCACACCATCCGGTGTGTCTACTCTACTGCAGATTTTGGTATCATCCGCGAAGAGGCAAATCTTACCCGACAACCCTTCAGCAATATTGTTTATAAAAATGTTAAAAAGAACAGAACCAAGAACAGTAGTAGTAGTAGTTATTCTGGCCAGACATATGGTAGAATACCCCATGATGCGGGCCATCACTATTTTTTTTTTCTCCTTTACACATGGAATTTAAGTTATGCCTTTTTCCTGTAGAACTTGAATTCTATTTGACTGAAGGTCCGTTTTTTTATTTATTAATTAATTTAGGTATTTATATACCGCCTATCAAGATTATCTAATCAAATTAATGTCAGGTACTGAAGCATTTTCCCTATCTGTCCTGGTAGGCTCACAATCTTTTTAACATATAGCACTACCCGTCCACCAATTTAATTCACACTATCACTGTGATATAAATGGTACCCTGGTATAACAATGTATAGATTTGATTTTGTCAGGTATATGGGCTCCCAATTGTTATATTAGGAGTCAATGATTGTGAAGGTGAATTTCACATCTAGCTTCTTTTCCAGATCATAATTTCCTGCTCCGCCACAACCTGGTAGACATTATAGTCAGTAACCCGCCTTACATCTTCAAGGATGATATAGCCAGCCTGGCCCCAGAGATTCTCAGGTACTTATATGTTGCCCATGCTGACTGTCATACCTTTTCTCTCACTCCTGTCTTTCATCCACATATCTGTTCGCTTAATTTATCATTATTCTTAATCTATCTGTCTATATACAGCCATCCCTTTTTCTTATAAATACTAGCTATGAGGGCACTTTCCAAAGTAAATTTTCCTTATGTTAATTGGCTGCCTGAAAATTGCCCACCCTGATTTTGGGTAACACATGCCCTGCTACCAGGATCTGGGGTGAAGAGGAATGCTTCTTGGGCAGGGATGGTGATAATGCACATACTTTTATATTTTCACTAATACATGGGTTTTGGTTGCAAAGTAATCCTGCCATAAGGAGATGGAAGTGTGTGTGGAAATATTTTTCATAGGAGATTTTCAAAGTAAAAGCACCCATGGACTTTGATGCTATGCAGAGAGTTTAAAAATTGCACCCTATATGAACATAAGAACATAAGAATTTGCCTCCGCTGGGTCAGACCAGAGGTCCATCGCGCCCAGCAGTCCGCACCCGCGGCGGCCCATCAGGTCCATGACCTGTCATGTTATCTTGATTTAGCCCTATAGCCCCCTTGTTTTTATCTATACTCTTTCCATACTCTTATCTACCCTTATCTGTATTGGAACCAATTTCTTCTACAACCATCCCCCTTATGACCATTTGTTTTACTCCTATCATGTTTAAATCAAAGGGGGAAAAAAAACCCTCTAATATTTAGCTACAAAAAATATCATATGAAATATGCATGAAAGGTGAAAGGTGTCCCAAAAGAATACCAGACAACCTTGTAATCATCACACACCAACAGAATATAGCATATTTCCATTTAGTGCATTTTATGAATGTTTCTTAAAAGTCCCTTTCTAGGATTTGTAAATACTGTACACAAAAAAACCCCCAACACATTCAATGCTATGTATTTTGTTTTATTGCAAATTTCACAAAATAACAAAGGTAGTACAGTGGTCGTATTCAAAGAGACTTTATTGAAATTTTCATTAATACAATCCATAAAACCAGAACTTAAAGATGCCACATAACAAAGAAGGATACAATGATACAGCTAGGAAAGATTTAAGATATATGATGAAAGTACAGCGCATATAGTTATAATAATAATAATAATCATAAAGTGTTGTCACAAAAGGAGGTTAATGAGCTTAAGGAGAGCCGTCAAATATCTTTCCATGCGAGGCCGTGACACTTCAAATTCCCCCACCAACCTGCCTTAAAACTTTTTGAGAGGTATCCTCAAGTAAGTGAGCATTTCCAAATACATTCTTTTCATCTACTGAGAAATTTCTTGTCTTTCAAGCATGTGACTTTTCCTCTTACCTATTTTCCCTTTTCTATCATGAGCTTCATTAGAGTAACATTTTAAAAAGCCAGAATGATGACAAGGGCTGCCCCAGAGGTTTCCAAGGACTGGCCCACTAGCCCCCAGGCCTTGCATTGAAGAACACTGCAGTAATATATGAAAAAGAAAATACTGTACCAGAATCCAAATGTCCACCAGGGGGAGAAAGAGCAGAAGTAAACAGAAAAAACAATGAAAAGGGAATGAAACAAAATAAGAAAAGCTATTTCAACAACCAGGCAATGATGCATCTTACACTAATCATGAACACCATCCTCCCCTCGATAGGTCCAGCACCTCTCCCCCTGCCAGCTCCTAAACCAGATCCAGCACCACCCTTCACTTAAGCTCCAGCTCTGGAGCCAGCCAGCACACCCCCCACCCCCCCACCCCCACCATGGGTCCCTTCAGCTCGGGAACCAACCTGCCAGCACCCTGCCATCACCACCACTACGGGACATAACAGCAGAATCCCCTCCCCATAATTCCAGCAGCCCCTTCCCATGTGTGCAGCGGCAACCCCCCCTCCCCCCAATGGGCCAGTATCTCCTCTCCAGCTCCCCTCATGCCTATTTTACCTGAAGGAACCAGCCACGCCATGATGAAGAATCTTCAGATGCCTGCTCTGAGGCCTTCCTTCTGCCGAGTTCCTCTTTGATGTAACTTCTGGTTTCAGTGTATTATGTACAATATGTTGTCTGTGTATACTGAATGCATATATATTTTGTCTCAGCTATGAAGACCCCGTGGCTCTTGATGGTGGAGAAGATGGGATGCAGATCATCATAGGGATCCTGTCTGCCACACCTCATCTCTTGAAGTCTTATGGGTAAGTATTCTTCCCTTGGTCCAGATTTGACCAGAACAGTTACAACTTGGTAAAATAAGGCTTGTTTATTAACAAAATCCATTTGGACTTCCTTGCATGACAATGGGTCCTGTAGGTGCATTGGGGGGTCAGAAAATCACTCAGATCAATAATTACAGTACTTTAGACTTGCTTCCTGGAAGTATAATGCACCTATATTTGGCCCTAGACTTTCCTATGGTGTCTGTACACAAGAAGGAATATGCCCAGGTGGAAATACATGTATTATTTCTTATAAGATAATAATAATTAGCAAATTTGGCAAACAAACATACAAAAGATACTATTGAGGATAACTCAAAATAGATATTTGAAAGGTGAAGATTATGATTTAGTACTTTTTAAATGGAAATTTCCAACAAATGCATTGGCTTCTTATTTGTAAACTGTTCAGAACCTCGTTAGAGATTAGACAGTCTATAAGAGCCCAGATTAGATTAGAACAGCTAATGATTATTTGCTGAGAAGAGATTACAAAAGCAGCAAATATATATTAGGCTTATAGACTGGAACTGTATCAGATTGCATTTCTAGTGCAATAGATATGTCATTCTGGACGAACGGATGGATGGGTACTATCCCCTTGCTTGCAAGCCGTGCAGAAGGAATCCACTCCAGCTTCTGAATCCCTCCTCCTTCACCAGAAGGCTCTGCTGCCCCCCTCCAGTTTTTCCTTCTGCAAGCTGTATCTGGAGGCCTGCTTACTATTCATTATGGCAGAGTTTCATTTTCAGGCGCCTCCAATGTAGCGGAGTGGACAACGTCTAGGCTGATTTCCTCAGCAGACAGACACTGGATCTGGGCGAAAGGACGCTGTCTGCAGCAGCCTTCCCATCCATTGTTTGGTGCTGGAGTTGTCCAACATTCATTCTGATGGCGACAGCAGGACCAATTCTTCAGTCAAAGATCCGAGCCCAGAAACGCAGGTCTGGACACTCTGGTCCAGCCATGGCCAAAGGCGAGCACTTGTACGTGTTTCCTCCATGGCACATGATAGGCCAGATACTGTGTCTGTGAGAGTCTCTCTCCTCCAGGCTTCATCAACTTCAAAATATTTTCGAATATGATGGCCCTTTGAGCTAATGAATTGACTTGTGGTTTCAAAGAAAAGTTGGCATCTAAATAGAAACCCAGTAGTTTTATGAGTGAAAAAAAATGATATTCTATTTTTATTCACTATAATATTTTCAGGGCTGATTTTGGAAGAGTTATCAATAAGCAACATTCTTGGTTTTTGCAGACATCCAGTTTGAATGATTTCTCTCTCTAAATGAACATTGGAAAAACTGGAATTAGCATTGTTATATCGTCAGCATAACTGTAAGATAGAATACTTTGGCCTTCCAATTTGGCATCTAAAGAATGTCTCTCTATATTCCTGGAAATTTCCTGTGGCTCTGGGGAATTTCCATCCTAAAGCTCTGCAATATACTATACTTTGTGACTCTCCTTGCTTGAATCCTAGGTTATTCTAATTAGTCCGTAGGTGTTTCAGAGTTGATGATTTATTATTCTCTTTCTCTCTTCCTATTAGAGATGTCTTTCTTGAAGTGGATCCAAGGCACCCAGAGATGGTTGCACAGTGGCTTCAAATCCATCCTGATCTGGACCTTAGTCTCATTGCTACCCACAAAGACTTTTGTGGCAAGTAGGTCACCTTTAAATGCCTCTTCCCTTCTTGTCGATTTCTAAATGATGCAGTTATAGAATAATTGAAAATACAGAAAAATACCAAGTACTTCTGACATTTACAATATAGATTCTCTCTGCCAGATTTTCAAGGAAAGCACTGACAATGAATTTCAATCCTCACTTGCAGCACCTACTGTTATTTAATTCCAGAGTTACCAAAATTCGGCTTTGGTTTCTGGCATCAACAAATGTGAACTTGAGGACAAGTAAATGGATCATATGCATTCCACTAATGATCTAGGTCTGGTCCTCAAAGATAAAAATAATCAGCCCACTATTAAAAAGAAGTTATATGTTCACAGGCCAAATTATTATCCAGATAGCAATGCTATTCAGCAGGATAGCTGTCTGCTTAACATACCTAATTCAAATGGATATTGTCAGCATGGTTGACCACATTATTCTTACATTCAGCACTACTACCTATATAGATGCCCCCCCCCCAGTCATGGTACAAGGGCTTGTCATGCCACTGGGGCTTGCACGCATTTGAGAAACTGAAAGCCATGCTGTCGGTAGTTTCACTCCCAGCAGAGTCTCACAAGGTGGACAGATTTCAGCGGAGATGTCAGACTAACGATGCACCACCCATTTGGGCAGCAGCAGAAGGGCAGTGTTGGAGGTGGAGGATCGCGTTTGATGCAACAACATCAAATTTATACTGCGCAGAAGAAAGACCCGGCAATCTACTTTTCTATTCTGCCATGAAAACTTGATGATGATCCTCAAGTCGCTAGGACAGCAGCGCTAAATATATATGTATTAATTGAAGTATTGGCGCTTAAACGAACGTTACAAACTATACAAAAAATTGGAAATTAATACCCTCCTGTGAGCATCTGAGCTGTTACCACCCCAGCCGGCACTAAAAATGCTAGCATAGCTTTGTAAAGAGGGGATAATTTATATATCCCTTAAAATCTTTTGCTCAAAACTAATCAATTAAAAAAACATACTTAAACAATAAAATGAAAATCTAAATAAAATGATTTTATGAATTTAGAAGAAAATTTTTTAGAAAAATTGGGGGTTTTTTACTCTCTATTGAGACCTGGAATTTGAACCATGAGCCTTTGTACCAGGGGACTCTAATCCCTAGGCCAACTTCTCTCAATGTATCTGAAATATATATATATATATATATATATATATATATATATATGAGTGTGCTCATACTCTAACTTAAAGGTCATATGTTGAAGACCAGTGAACATTCCCACTGTTGTTCATTTTCAACTTATTTCATTTCAACACAAAAGCTGAATACAAAGGTATTATTGATACCTCAGCAACAAAAATCAATTTACATTATGGTCCTGATAAGCGTAAGAAACTACTACTTATCTGAAACGTTTTATAGTGTCCAGGAGGTTGCCTCATCTATGTCTTTATAGCTTTTAAAATGTTCACAGATTTAGGTGTTGAAAAAAGTGTTATAAAAGGAGTGTTGATTCCTTAAGACTAGTCTCCACAATGTGTACTCCAATTACTCCATGTGCTCAGTACAAAAATTGAGAAAAAACTAAATCATATGACCCCCCCCCCAGGCTTAAGAGGGAAATAAGCACATAAAAAATTAAAAGGAAAAAATACAGACTACATAAAGTCAAACCTATGGTGAGAAACTCTTACAAGCAAAGCAAAAAAAAGGACTCTTCAAATTAACAAATTGTATGTATTTCTCTCAGTTGTATAACCAAATCCATACATCTTCATGTCTGAGATAGAGCCATTAACTAAAGAAACCCAAGGACAGAGGTCAATTCAGGGGTGGCTGAAAATGTATCTTCTCATTCAGAGAACTCATCCTCCCCTTATTTCTTGATCAGTTCTCGGTCCAATAACATCCTTCTAATCCTTCTAATCATCCTTCTAATCATGATATGCTTATTTCTTGATCAGTTCTTGGTCCATTAACATCCTTCGAATCCTTCTAATCAACCTTCTAATCATGATATGCTTAAGAATGATTATAAAGCACTGTCCATTTCTTGTCATTCAGCCCCCAAACACAGGACTTGAGCTGTGATTGCAAATATGAGAGAGAGGTTGATGGCACCTAACTTATAGGACAACAGATTTATTGAATCATAAGTTTTTGAGGACAGGTCGCTTGGTCATGCGTCAAAGGAGTATATACTTTCTGTACTTTGTATTCTCTTTCTCCTCATCCATCTTCTCTATCAACTCCTTTGTGAACTTGCATACATCTGGTGGAAATAGGCTCTTGTCTTTGAAAGCTTACAGTTTAAATAAACCTTTGAGTCTTTAGGTTCCACTAGCATCTGTGTTGTTTTGGGTACCTGTCATCCTTACCCAGCTTCTAGCATCTGTGTATCCCACTATAGGAATTTAATTGTGTAGCATGCTTTAAGCTATTGTTACAACACAGTGACCATGCCTGCATATTCTTTTCAGTGGGTTCTCTTATTTACTTCTAAAGATGTATGGATAATGAGTTTGCAGAATCTTGGCTTTTGGATATACAGTATCAAAATTTGACACAATTAATTTTTGATGTATAAGCAAAGTCTGCATACTGAGGTGGTGTGTCCTTCTCTCAACAGACCACGGTTTCTACATCTTCGGAAGGGGAAAGTACCAGGCAGCAGTGCCAGAGACTGATTTCTTCGGCCTTGAGACAACAGCAAGGGACTAAAAAAAAAAAAAGTGAACTAAATACAAATAAATAGCTCCTTTGTACTTGAGCATTGATCACAGTTGTCATGCGATCCATATAGACGGTATCTTGGTCTTTTAGTTTTAGTTCTTCAAAACAAGTTCAGAGTCTGTACATGTATGGAGGCAAATCCAGATCTGGATCAGCTTAGCCAGATTAACTGGAAGCCATGGCACTAATTTGGGCACCTGTTTTCTGACATCAGAATATCAATGACAGATGTCTGCATGGCCGCAGTACTGGCAGTCCCTCCCGGGAATCTGTTCACAACAACTGCTCTGTTACTTACTCCATAGGCTTCTGAGAAATGAAGCCAAGATCTCTTTATAAGTTAAACTGCCAGTCTCCAGGACAGTAACTTAGCCTAACACCATTATCCAGAATGAGAAAACACAGAGCAAGTAGGCCACTGAAAAACTGTAAACACTAAAGCTGCACTAGCCACAATTTTAAGAATTCACTGCAGTTTGGAACGATTTCTGTGTTTTTTCATGTTACCTTTTTGCTTACTTGGGATTTTTATTTTCCTTGCTGTTATTTTTTCTCCGGCACTCCCTAGTCCACTGTCCAGTTTATCTCTTGAAACTAAGGCAGCGGTTGGTGGAGACAGGATGGAGATGACCTACTCCTAAAGCAAAAGGATTTCAGGAGGTCTGTCACTCCTCCCTTGTCTGATTCCTCTTCCCCAGCGTCTGCTTTCAGAGGAGATCTTTACCCCTTTTACTGTGAACATGTGTGGTTTCTCTTGCCAAAGGATCTGAAGCCATGACAATATTTTTGAAAATTTTACTCTGAAAGCAAATGTTGATGATTTAATGTCGATCTGTAATTATTTATGTTGAAGGCTAATAATAAACTTTGAAAAATGTTTGCCTAGCTTCTGGTGCCTGTTTTTCTGTCTCCATAAGCCATTGGGTGGACTCCCCAACAAATTTAGTAACTACAACAGTGGGACCAACAGAAAAAGAGCTCAGTTGACCAGTATGTAATTACAGCATCACTAGGTGGCACTGTAACCCAAGCAGTGGAAGTACCTTGTTGACCAACCCACTCGATCAACAATGACGTTTCATAGATGAAGGATTTGGCTAAAGATGATTGGAGGGCCTATGTCATGCACTGAAAAAATATTTCTATTCTCAATGCAGTAAACTAATGGCATGTAGATTACCATTGCCTTAAAAATAGTACTGTCTCAGGATTAAAATGTCTCCCTTTCTGTTAGTGCATGAACAGGGATTGGCTCAAGTTTCAAGTTTTATTAAAATTTGATTGAATGCTTATCATTATTTCTAAGCGATTTACAAGTAAAATAAGGAATACAGTAATATAAATAATATCATATGTTCAAAACAGAACAAAAATAATGAACAGATACAAAAGGAGAGAGGGAGAAACTACAATTCATAATAGGACATAAGACATATAAGGTAATAACATCGGGATGGTGGAAAAAAAAATTGAGGGCTAAGTTTAAAATCTAAGAATGATTGCCGATCAGCTGACTTATTAGTTTCCAAAAATGTCTGAAGAGAAACTCTTCAGTGAACTTTTAAATCTTTCTAATGAGGATTCCTCTCGTAAGTATAGGTAGTAAATTCCATATTTGGGGGAGGGTAATCGAAAAGATGTCAGTTGATGACCTTCAAAGAGAGGTGTTGTTCGTTTGATCTCAGAGATTTCAATGTATTGTAAGGCATTAATAGCTTATCTAGAAAGGCTAGTAGATTTGAAGCTCTGATTTTTGAAGATTGTTAGGGCTATTTTATACGTTATTCTATGTGTGATCGGGAGCCAATGTGCATTTTTCAAGAGAGGTGTAACATGGTCAAATTTTTTTTGAATTTGTAATGATTTTTATTGCTATGTCTCAATTCTTTCTGTGAGATACCTTTTAGCAAAGAGTTGCAATAATGTAATTTGGAAATTACGAGAGAATGAATTGGGATATTTATTGCTGCTGGTTTGCGTGTCTTTGCCAGTGATCTTATCATGTACAATTTATAAAAACAATTCTTGACAGGAAGTAAGACATTTTAAAACAGAAACCCAGATTCTCTGATCCACTCTTTCATCACCTGCCCTTTATCCCCATATCACAAAAATTCTCTGGAGGCTCAGTGGGCCCCAGACCCCTGCTTTCACCCTGAAATAATTCTCTAGTGAGTCAGTGAATCTCAGACCCCTGAGTACAAAGAGTCTTCAACCAAAGAGTGTCCATGCTGCTGGCCCCTCTGGATCAGTTATATTGCTGCATTCTTCTCTTCCATCTGCCATCTTGAAAAACATCCGCATAACCCCTAGTGGTGCCTCAGAATGCACTGCTTGGAGGGGGCTGTCAGTCTGCCAAATAAGGGATCACCTCCCTTGAAAGAGAACAAAGAGTGAGTTGATGAAATTTGCAGATAACCATAAAAATATTCCAAGTGCTAAAACACAAGCAGACTGTGAGAAACTGCAGAAGGACCCTGAGAGACTGGAGAAATGGACTTGAAAATGGCAAATGAAATTTATAGGCCTTTTTCTAGCGCATGCTAAAAATTCAATAGGTATAAAATGGACTTCTTAGCATGTAACATACTAACGGAATTAACACATGCTAAGCTATAGTAAAAGGACTCAACGTGGACAACTACAAAGTAATGTGCATTGGGAGAAACTATTCTAAGTATACTTACAGAATGCTAAATTCCATATTAGGAATCGCCATCCAGGCAAAGGATTTTGGAGTTGTGGATAACAGATTGAAATCCTCAGCTCAGTATGTGGAAGCAGTTGGAAAAATAAATAAAATGGTAGAAATTATTTGGAAAGAAATTATTGTCTCTGTATGGATCCCCAGGGCAAGCTAAATACTCCTAAATACTGTTTGTAGTTTCTGGTCATCCTATCTCAAAAAGACATATAGAGCTGGAGATACAGAGAAGTGCAACGGAAATGATAAAGGGAATGTTAACGGTTCTCTGATGATGAAAGGCTGGACCGATTAGGGCTCTTCAGTTTAGAGATAACACAGTTGAGAGGCCAATGAAATAGAGCGCCCCAATGTAAAAATGAGTTGTGCGCATGAAAACTCACTGGCCTCGATATTCAGACCATGGGTGGCAGCCTGGATACCTCCTGTGGTCGGCGGCAATCCCAGTTATTCAATGCTGGGGTCATATCCAGCCACCAGCATTGAATTTCCGGAGTAAAGTTTGCCACCACGGACTTAGCCAGCTAAGCCGATACGCAGCAGCTGACCTCCTAAGGCCTAGAAACCAGAGAGAGACTTGATTTTTAGATTGGTCTGGCCACGTGTCTTAGCTGGCAAGCCACTGCATATTAGTGGTGATTGGCTATCTGCCAAACCAGATATCTATCGCTGAATATCAATAGATAGCTGACTAAGAGCTATTTGGCCGGCCAGGAGCCATTCCTGGCCTGCCAAATTGGGCTGAATATCGGCCGGTCTGTGTATAAAGCGTGAGGTAGACATTAGTGCAGAGTTCATTTAAATCCCATGGTAATAAAAATATTTGCTATTCATCATAGATGCAGAGAAGCGTGCAGAAGCCCTGAAGGCTGAGCACAGGGTTTTTTAATGCTAGGATTTTAATACGAGGTCTAAGGAAGAGTAAAGTGTTAGCACATCCTTCTTCAGTCAGCACTATGATGACCCACAACTTTTTTGAAAAGGGAGGAGCTGAGAACGGAGGTATGCTAGAATAAAGAAATGTTGACTTGTTCACAAATTCAGCATTTGCAAAAGCTGCGTATAGACACTTGGAGCTGATTGACCATGCGTCTGTGCTTATGCTGAAATGCTATTCTGCACATAATGTTGATATTGCTAAGTAAACCGTTCCAGCACATGTGCGTACAATGCCAGGTGCTGATTCTTTTGCACAAAACTAGAGCTGCTGCTAGTGCAAACCTGGGTGCGCACACATCTGACATTCTTTGCCTTGTGCACACAACCCATTTGCATTCCGAGGAGTAATCTAATGATTAGTGCAACGGGGACCTTCTGACCAAGGGCAAGTCACTTAACCAACCATTGCCCCAGAATTTAGATTGTGAGTAGAGAATGACACGGTGACAAAATTCATCACTGTCCCCGTCCCCGCAGGAAATAATCCCATGTCATTTTCTAGTGTCTATTTCAACCTCGGTCCTTCTACACCAGCATTCTTCAAAGCAAAGCTTGCGGGTCAGTGGTTGTGGCCATTCATACTCTGATTCTTCCCTCTCTCCTTAAAGAATGACATGAAGATGGTTTCCCGCGGTTATCTACGGGGACGGGGACGGTGATGAATTTTGTCACCGTGTCATTCTCTAATTGTGAGCCCACTACGGACAGAAAAAGCACCTGCATGCATTAGGAAACCCTGTGTTTAGCTTTGGTACATAGCTCTATTGTATGCTTTCTGCATCACTCACTGGAAGGAGGAGGTCAGAGAGAGGTGCCATGAAAAAAAAATAATGCTTGCTCCAACGAATAATCATGCTCAAGGAATCTGTTGCCTGAGGATGCTTTCAAAGCAGCGACTATAGCTGGCCTTGACTGTAAATCTGTAAATCAGTGGCCTCCAATTCTGTCCTGGAGGACCACTAGCCAGTCGGGTTTTCGGGACAGACCTAATGAATATGCATGGGGCAGATCTGCATTGCTCTCACCTTTATTACATGCAAATCTCTTTCCTGAATATTCATTGGGACTCTCCTGAAAACCTGACTGGCTGTAAACCATTAGGTGAATTTGGTCACTAGTTATCCCTGTAGTAGTCACTCTCGAGCAAAGGATGCTTATCCCAGGACAAGCAGGCAGGTATTCTCACTAGTGGGTGATGTCATCCGACAGAGCCCCGATGCGGACGTCTCACAAGCATGTCTTGCTTGAAGAAACTTCAGAAGTTTCGAGATGCCCGCACTGCGCATGCGCGAGTGTCTTCCCGCCCGATGCTCCGGGCGTGTCTCCTCAGTTCTTTTCTTTCCACGGAGCTGAGAAGTTTTGCTTCAATTCTCTGTGCTGAGTGAACCCGTGTTCTTGCCTTCTAGTACCGCGGTTTTGAGATATTTTGCTCTTTATCGTGTGTTTTCTTCATTCGTTTCTTTTTTTTTTTTTAAATAAATTTTTCCGGAGATTCGACCGGGTTGGCCGCGTGGCTGAGGCCCCGCTCCTTCGATCTCGCAGCGGAGCTTTTTCGGCCTATGTCCCGTCCGATTACCGGTTTTAAAAAGTGCAGCAAGTGCCAGCGTGCGATTTCGTTGACGGACCTGCATCGACGCTGCCTGCAGTGTCTTGGTCCAGAACATCTTCCGAAATCGTGCCGGCCTTGTTCCACTCTCACAGCACGTGCTTTTAAGCGTCGCTGTTTCCTGTGGGAGTCGATGTTCAAGATGGAAGCTGCTAAGGAACCTTCGACTTCAACTTCGACCAGCGCTTCGCCTGTATCTGCGAAGTCGTCCTCTACTCCTGCTGCATTGGGTCTCTTGGACCTTTAGTCTGACCCAGGAAGGCAAATGTGGTCTCGTCTGGAGCTCAGTTGCATTTAACTTCTCTATTTTGTCTATTCCAACTTAACCCTTTAAACTAGGGAAACCAAGTCAATCCGCATGCTTGCTAATTGCATAACCAAGGGGATGTGATGCTTTTTTAGATGCTCTAATTCTGGTTTTAGTTCTATGCCTTGCCCACAAACACTGGTGTTACCTTACAGTGAAGCAGCATTAATCTGAAGTGCTCTTAAAATAGTCCCACTAGTAACTATTTTAAAACACACTAACATCAAAGTACACAACAGGTGCACATATATGCACAGAAGTATACACACAGAAAGACATGTACAGTACAACCACAAACTCCTAAGAGGCTGAGATAACTGCATTGATGGTGTCAGGTCAAAAGCGCGCCGGGACAAAGGCGCGAGCAGACAATTGAGCGCAGCGCGGAGGCGCGCGCCGAAGAAAATTACTGTTTTTAGGGCTCCGACGGGGGGCGTGAGGGGGGAACCCCCCCCCACTTTACTTAATACAAATCGCGCCGCGTTGTGGGGGCGTTCTGGGGGGTTGTAACCCCCCACATTTTACTGAAAACTTTACTTTTTCCCTGTTTTTAGGGAAAAAGTTAAGTTTACAGTAAAATGTGGGGGGTTACAACCCCCCAAACCCCCCACAACGCCGGCGCGATTTGTAGTAAGTAAACTGGGGGTGCTCCCCAACAATAACCCCCGTCGGAGCCCCTAAAAACAGTAATTTTCTTCGGCGCGCGCCTCCGTCTTGCGCTCAGTTGTCGGCGCGCGCCTTTGTCTTCCGCGTTGTTGTCTATGAACCCTGCATTGACAATGGAGCCATTTATATTAAAAGGAATTTTCAGTTGTGGACTAAATAGGAGTATAATTGTTACAGATGTAATTATTTTTCTTCATTGTTGTTTTCCTAGCTCTGATTTCCTATAAACAAGTGTATTTGATGGTGTGTAAAGTTTCAAAAGATATACATTTTAAAAAACATATACAGTGCAGAGATGTGGATTAACCCGGGTACAAAGGCACATACACCCAGGCATGCTGAAAAGACGTGTACTTTGGAAGTAATTCTGTAACTTATATATATAATTACCGTATTTTCACGCATATAATGCGCGCGTTATACACGATTTTTACAAACCGTGCATAACCTTGCGCGTTATACGCGTGAGCGCGTTGTACAATGTTTTTTTTTCATTCCAATCCGGCATCCCCCCTGCGAACCGGCATCCTCCCCCCTGCTCACGTCACCCCCCCTCCCCCGCGATCCTACATCCCCCCCAGCACCGCAAAACATCTCTTACCCGATTGGGCACCGGCACCAGCACCAATGCATAGGACGTGCCAGTGCTAGTGCCTGAAGATCCTCCCTCGTTGGGCTGGGCTGGGCTGGGCGGTGTGAGGGAGATCCTCCTTCTTCCTTGTGCCGGGCTGGACTTGGCTTTGAGCATGCGCAAATGCTCAAAGCCTTCTGGTCTCGCTCTCTCTGAGATTCTCAATCTGAGAATCTCGGAGAGAGCGAGACCAGAAGGCTTTGAGCATGCGCAAATGCTCAAAGCCCAGTCCAGCCCAGCACAAGGAAGAAGGAGGATCTCCCTCGCACCGCCCAGCCCAGCCCAGCAACAACGAGGGAGGATCTTCGGGCACTGGCACTGGCACGTCCTGTGCATTGGTGCTGGTGCCAGTGCCCAATCGGGTAAGAAATGTTTTGCGGTGCTGGAGGGGATGTAGGATCGCGGGGGAGGGGGGGTGACGTGAGCGGGGGGGAGGATGGCGGTTTGTAGGCCAGAAGAGTAAGCGGGAGTGGGAGGAGGTTATAGCAGCATGCGCGGTATACGTGTGTGCGTGCTATATAAAAATTTTTTTTACAGAAATGCTTTGGACCCGCACGCTATACGCGTATGCGTGTTATACACGTATGCGCGTTATATGCGTGAAAATATGGTAGGTGCCCAGAGGGCACTTGGTAGGAGCATATTCTATAATAAAACCCTAGAGCGCGCATGCGCTGTCGAAAGTCCGTGAGTCCTGGTGGCATGAGGTGTGCTTCTGTGCCAGTCCTCACGGCGCCTGCGCTAGCTGGAGGCGCGTGTGCCAGCAACTCCTCCCTCCCGCTACCGGTCTTCTTCAAAGCGGCCTGCTGAGGTTCGCCAGCTGCTGTAGCGAACCTTGCAGGCCGCTCTCCAAAGGATCGGTGAAGAAAACTTGGATGGTTGCATTTTGTATTTTCTCGTATGCATTGATCCTTTAATAAACACATTTTTAAAAAAAAGAAAAAAAAAGAAGGCGAAGGCGGGAAAGAGGCTGCGATCTGCAGTGGCTGCTGCTACTCCTCCAGCCGCCTAGCTCCTCTCTGCCGGCCCCGGCCGGCAGCCCCCTCCGCCCCGTCCTCTCTGCTCTGGTGGTCCGCGCAGGAGAAGGAGCGGATGTTGCAAGGGGGTTGAAAAAGCGAAAGGTGGGACGGGAAAGGGAGGGGGAGGAAGTCTAAAATTTAAAAAAAAAACACAAAAAACAACTTTATACAGGAGGAGGAGTCTCTAGCACCCATTAATGTAACAGGCTTAAAGACTAGTATTCTATAATGGTGTCAGGTCAAAAGCGCGCCGGGACAAAGGTGCGCCTAGACAATTGAGCGCAGCGCGGGGGCGCGCACCACACAAAATTACTGTTTTTAGGGCTCCGACGGGGGGGCGTGGGGGGGGAACCCCCCCACTTTACTTAATAGAGATCGCGCCGCATTGTGGGGGCATTGTGGGGGGTTTGTGGGTTGTAACCCTCCACATTTTACTGAAAACTTCACTTTTTCCCTGTTTTTAGGGAAAAAGTTAAGTTTACAGTAAAATGTGGACGGTTACAGCCCCCCATAACGCCGGCGCGATCTCTGTTAAATAAACTGGGGGGGGCTCCCCAACAAAACCCCCCCGTCGGATCCCCTAAAAACTGTAATTTTCTTTGGCGCGCGCCTTTGTCTTTCGCGGGGTTGTCTATGAACCTTCTATAACTGAACATAGGCACCTACTTTCATTTATAGCAGTGGCCTTAATTCATTTTTAAGCCGAGGCCACTTTGGATTCTCATGAGTTGAAGGGGAGCCACCAGACATCTTCCCATGCAGGGCCATGACACTGCAGACCAATGTGTGTCAATGACACCAGCCTACCTTAAGGTTGTGAGCATTTCCAAATATTTTCTTTTTTATCTATTGAGAAATGCCTTGGTTTTCTTTTGTTTCCAAATCTTTATTCATTTTCATTTCTTACATCAAGTGTACAATGAAATATCAATTAGATCATACAAATCACTTGAAAATCTAATCAAACATCAGCAAAAATATATAAATAAAAAACCCTCCCATCCCTTCCAACAATAGTATTAAATTCATTCAATATTACATATATTATAAACAAAAATAGGAAAAATTATAACTCTAAATACCCTCCCTCTCTTCTGTTATGTAAGAAGGTGTCTAATCATTAACAAAATGCTATCAATGGCCCCCAAATCTTCTTCAAATTATTATAATTCCCCTTTTGTAAAGCAATTATTCTTTCCATTTTATATATATGGCATAGTGAGTTTCATCAAAAAGTGTAATCGAGTCTGGTATAATCTTTCCAGTTTCTAGTAATATGCTGAATGGCAACTCCTGTCATTATTAATAGCAATTTATTATTATTTGCTGAAATTTGGCTTCTCAATCTCATAGAAGTACCAAATAAAACTGTATCATAGGATAGGGCTACATGGTTTTCTAATAGAGAATTAATTTGGGACCAAATTGATTTCCAAAAGGCATTGATACAAGGACAGAAAAAAAATTAAATGATCTAAGGTCCCTGCTTCCAGATTACAGTGCTAACATCTATTAGACTTAGAGCTATCTTAAATACCTTGGTTTTCAAGCATTTGGTTCTTCCCCCTCCACTTTCCCTTTTTCTGTCTTTAGCCTGGGTAGAGAGTCAGAGTAGCAGAAAGAAAAAGACAATGGGGGCTGTCCCAGAGGTCTCTTGGTCCCCAGACCTTGCATAGAATGCTAGCATAACATCAAAAATGCATGTCTGCAATTGTATCAGCACCCATAGTTGCTTTCATTCTCACATGTGATGGAATGCTTTACTGTACTTTGTTACAGTGGTTGATCATCTGGCATCCAGCAAAGACTGCCTAGTGTGGTTTAATATTAAGACTCTAACTCCAGACTCCGTCCCTTCTTTCTTGCGGTGCCGTATGCCTGGAACAGGCTGCCTGAATCAATACGTCGTGCTCCGTCCCTGGCAGTGTTCAAATCCAAGCTAAAGGCCCACTTTTTTGAAACTGCTTTTATCTCTTAACTCCCCCCTCACTGCTCTCCTCCCCCAACCCTGCTGCTGTCAGTTACCTATACCCACTATAATCTCCCCAACCCTGAAATGTCCTGTCTAAATATATTGTACTTTTTCTATTTGTATTTTGTACTTCGCTGATTGTCCAGCTCTCTTCGATGTAAACCGCCGAGAAATTGTTTGATTGTGGCGCTATAGAAGAATAAAGTTATTATTATTAAATTAGATTGTAAGGGACTGTCTATTGTATGTTAAGATGTACAGCGCTGCGTACGCCTTTCAGTCCTATAGAAATAATAAATAGTAGTAGTAAGACAGGTGTAGAGAGGGCTCATTCAAAAGTAAAGGTTCTAGACTTAAAAAATTACTATGCTCGAATGGGAGCTTACGTCAAGGAATTGTTGTATGGATAGGAACATCTGGAAGAAGTAGGAAAGCAGTGGACAAAACTAAAAGGAGCCATTATAAGGGCAACAAACCATTTTATAAAGAAAGTAAGAAGAATAGACTGCTTTGGATCCAAAAGTAATAGCTCAGAAGGTAAAGAGGAAGAGGTTAGCTGTCAAACTTCAAAAGATTGCAGTAGGAGGAAGACAGGCAGAACTCGTATCTGCAAAACTTGAGAGGCTGGTCGAGTAGTCAGGAAAGCAAAGATTCAAATGCCGTCATGTTTCTTTTGTTGATGTGCAGAACTGCATCCCGGCACGTACACAGAGCAGGCCCGTGCTGATTTTGTGATCAGTACAGCATTTCTTTATTCCAGCACCCCTCTCTCCTCAGCCTCCTCCTCTTCAGCAAAGCCAGAAATAGTTGTGGATCCTGTAGGCTAATGGTAAAAGCTTCCTAACCACTGACTGCCAGCCGGCATAAGTGCTTGTAGCTACATGCCAGAGATATGCACACAACTTGACGTGTGCACGTCTTATCCGTTCTCCACACAGACTCTGCCTATGTGCATATTTACAGAATAGTGCTTAGGCAGATTTTGGCTTTTACATGCATATGTCATGATCCCAATGATTTGCACACATTTTCTATGTGTAACTAATTGTGTACTTTATAGACTTACTCCCCACATGACAGAGACAAACTCTTCCAAGCTCAAAAGCTCTTCAAGCATTTACTTCTCTCGCTCTAGAGTCCCGTCAGGCTGATGATGAGAATCATTTAAGAAACGCAGACATGTGTCTCACAAAGTACAAGGCAGCGATTCAAAGTCAATGGTTTCCAAGAATAACTTGGGCTGCGGCCAAGCATCTGCAGCAGGTCTGTATGTTTTTTTACCCACATCCCTTCTGGGTCCTGCTGCCCTTTGGTTGCCTTTACCAATGCTTCATAAATCTTTACGAGCTGTTATCAGTAGAGATTTCTGAGGACTTGAGCAAGCGAGGGATCCTATTCGGATGACCATGTGGAAAATTACTATAGGTGCTGGGGGGGAGGGATGTCCTCAAGTGTTCAAGGCAACGTATAGCAGTGATTCTGCCTTTTCCACTGCAAAGTTCACACACAAGAAAAGGCAGTTGATGATTCTAAAGCTAGCATTTTCCTCAAAGATTTTTAAAATTGTCAACTGATCAAACAGATTGATTTTGAAGGATGCTATCCACATAGGGTATGATATTAAAAAAAGGTTTAACCAGATTGGAGAGGCTCCTGTGCCCAGTTAAACCCTGCTGAGCAAGATGGCATCCAGTATTCAGTGGCACTCGACGGATTAGTACTGCTGAATTTGACCATTAACTGGCTTGGTTGGGGGGGAGCAGGGGGCTGGCAGCGGAGCAGTAACTTATCCTGTTAACAGTGATTTTCAGTCTGTTCTCTGGCTAAGCAATTGCATAAAGTTAGAACAACTAAACAGCTGTCCTAACTTTGGGCCCCTTCTACAAAGCTGCGGTAGCGATGCTGCACCAAAGCCCATAGGAATTGAATGGGCTCTGGTACATTTACCACGGCAACATCGTCACCGCAGCTTTGTAAAAGGGGCCCTATATGCAGTGAGTTAATATTGGCTAGTGCCTGGTCAACTTTCAGGTCAAAGGACGTGCTGGGAGCCAAACATGCTCCGGTACTAAATATCTGATATTAGTGTAGCCTGTAGCTGGAAGCAGTTTACCACACAGGCCAACAACAACAAAAAATTTTCTTGGTGCCTTGGGTTTTTGACCTGTTCCTGGGGTTATTTGGGCTGCTGATTCAGAAAATTGCATTAGATGGACTGCATCAGCTCTAGTTTCTTAGATATGGTTATGGGATAGTAGATATGCCTTAGGGATAGTAGGCCCAAACATGAACACTGGCAAAAAAAAAAAAAAAAAAAAGATTGGCATCCGAGGGAATATATGGTGGTTGGAGGACAAAATGTAATCAATGAACCTTTGGTAGCACGAGATCGAATCATACCGCCATCATTACATATAAAGCTAGGCCTGATGAAACAATTTGAATAAAGACAGTTCATGCATTGAATACCGTATTTTCGCGGATATAACGCGCGCGTTATACGTGATTTTACGTACCGCGCATACCCCTCGCGCGTTATATGCCTGAGCGCGGTATACAAAAGTTTTTAAACATAGTTCCCACCCCGCCCGACGCCCGATTCACCCCCCCAGCAGGACCGCTCGCACCCCCACCCCGAACGACCGCTCGCACGCGCTCCCACCCGAACCCGCATCCACGATCGGAGCAAGAGGGAGCCCAAGCCCTCTTGCCCGGCCGACTCCCCGACGTCCGATACATCCCCCCCCCGGCAGGACCACTCGCACCCTCACCCCGAAGGACCGCCGACTCCCCAACAATATCGGGCCAGGAGGGAGCCCAAACCCTCCTGGCCACGGCGACCCCCTAACCCCACCCCGCACTACATTACGGGCAGGAGGGATCCCAGGCCCTCCTGCCCTCGACGCAAACCCCCCTCCCTCCAACGACCGCCCCCCCCAAGAACCTCCGCCCGTCCCCCAGCCGACCCGCGACCCCCCTGGCCGACCCCCACGACACCCCCACCCGCCTTCCCCGTACCTTTGTGTAGTTGGGCCAGAAGGGAGCCCAAACCCTCCTGGCCACGGCGACCCCCTAACCCCACCCCGCACTACATTACGGGCAGGAGGGATCCCAGGCCCTCCTGCCCTCGACGCAAACCCCCCTCCCCCCCAGCCGACCCGTGACCCCCCTGGCCGACCCCCACGACCCCCCCACCCCCCTTCCCCGTACCTTTGGAAGTTGGCCGGACAGACGGGAGCCAAACCCGCCTGTCCGGCAGGCAGCCAACGAAGGAATGAGGCCGGATTGGCCCATCCGTCCTAAAGCTCCGCCTACTGGTGGGGCCTAAGGCGCGTGGGCCAATCAGAATAGGCCCTGGAGCCTTAGGTCCCACCTGGGGGCGCGGCCTGAGGCACATGGGCCAAACCCGACCATGTGTCTCAGGCCGCGCCCCCAGGTGGGACCTAAGGCTCCAGGGCCTATTCTGATTGGCCCACGCGCCTTAGGCCCCACCAGTAGGCGGAGCTTTAGGACGGATGGGCCAATCCGGCCTCATTCCTTCGTTGGCTGCCTGCCGGACAGGCGGGTTTGGCTCCCGTCTGTCCGGCCAACTTCCAAAGGTACGGGGAAGGGGGGTGGGGGGGTCGTGGGGGTCGGCCAGGGGGGTCGCGGGTCGGCTGGGGGACGGGCGGAGGTTCTTGGGGGGGGGCGGTCGTTGGGGGGAGGGGGTTTGCATCGAGGGCAGGAGGGCCTGGGATCCCTCCTGCCCGTAATGTAGTGCGGGGTGGGGTTAGGGGGTCGCCGTGGCCAGGAGGGTTTGGGCTCCCTCCTGGCCCGATATTGTTGGGGAGTCGGCGGTCCTTCGGGGTGAGGGTGCGAGTGGTCCTGCCGGGGGGGGGGATGTATCGGACGTCGGGGGGGGCATCAGGCTTTCAGGATGGGGACAGACCTTCAAGGGGGGACAGGACTTCAAGGGGGGACAGTGCACGGAAGTCAGGGGGGGTGAACGGAGAGTCGGGACAGCGCACGGAAAGTCAGGGCGGGCGAAAGGAGAGTCGGGCAGCATGCGCGTTATATGCCTGAGCGCGGTATAGAAAAGTTTTTGTACATATCATCGTGATTTCTGCGCGCTATACCCCTGTGCGCGTTTTACAATGGTGCGCGTTATATCCGCGAAAATACGGTATGTGGAGGAGAATAATGAAAAGAAACATCTAAGTCTTACAAAAGGAGCTTCTTGTGTGTCAAATGACTGGAAAGTTTGTATCATAAGAACATAAGAAATGCCTTCACCGGATCAGACCCCCAGGTCCATCTAGTCCGGCAACCCGCACACACGGAGGCCAATCTAGGTGTTCCCTGCTGAAGACCTTGTTTAACCGTATCCCTCAATGTGTCTTGCAAGAAGATGTGCATCCAACTTGCCCTTGAATCCGACACAACCTCCTCCGGGAAAGCATTCCAAGCGTCCACCACTCGCTGTGTGAACGCTTGGTGCTTTTGGTATGAAATAAGTAGATTTTCATGTTGTACACTTTTCTTTTAATTTTTAATGTTTCCTTCATGTTTAAAAGTTATTAATTTAAACAGTACATTAAAATATCCTGATTTTTTTTTTTTTAATAGGCAAGCAGAGTGGGTCATGTTCTGTATCTCAAAAACTAGAGCTGATGGGAGAAAACCGGTGCAATTTTTTGGAATCAGCAGGTCAAATATACCCCAAAACGGGTCTATCATTTGAGGCACCAAAATGAGTGTTGGCCAGTGTAATTTATTTATTTATTTTTCTTTACCGTTCTCCCAGGAGAGCTCATGAATTTATTCAGGTCCTCAAGCGTTTTTCCCTGTCTGTCCCAGTGGGCTCACAATCGATCTAATGCACCTGGGGAAATGGGGGGATTAAGTGACTTGCCCAGGGTCACAAGGAGCAGAGTGGGTTTGAACCCACAACCCCAGGGTGCTGAGGCTGTAGCTTTAATCACTGAGCTTTAACCACTAGGCCATTTTCCATTGTCTGTTATTTGAGGCCTAAGACTAGAATCACAGTGGCTACTGCAGGTCGGAATTGGTGTTCCTGGGCTGTGATGTAAATGTGGATCTCGGTTCTGGAATATCAAGGGATGCTGCCAGTCAGCACGGGAGCATGGGGGCAGAGATTGTGCGTTAGATATAGTATTGGAATAAGCAGAGGTACTGCCTTAATGCTCAAAGTCATTCATAAAACCTTCTCAGTGCCAGGTAGTTTCAGCAAAGCAGGGAGGCTCAGCCCAGACTTAGGCTATTGAGGGGAACTGAGAGTCTCCAGGACAATCAACCTGGGGAAGCTAAAATTTCCATTTAAAAATGCCTGTTAATCAGTTAGCAAATGTCCAGGAAGCAGTCAGAGAAGCAAAGCTAGGGTCGGCAAGGGGGGGGGGGGGAATCAATAATTAACTGAAGAGAGAAATAATTGCTGAGGAGCCCCAGGACAATGTACACATGATCCTGCTTGCAACAGGGTTATGCATTTTTGTAGTCCTACTGTTCAAACCATTCCCTGGATCTTGTTTAATTGGAGATGTGGCAATTCAATTTATTAATAAACTTAAAACACTAACAACCCCCCCCCCCCCCCTTTATCAAGCTATGCTAGAGGTTTTTAGCGCAGGCCAACAAGGCAAGTGCTCCAACACTCATAGAAATTCTATGAGCACTGGAGCATTTACAACGCCGGGTCGTGCTAGAATCCTCTAGCACAGCTTGATAAAAGGGGCCATAACAGTGAAACATTACTATCATTGAACAAAATTTATGATGTTCCCTCAAAAACTATGTCTGGGGCTCAGGGTGTAATGGATCAAGTGGATAAACAGTTGCCAGTCAAGAAATAAGATCAGAGATACTGAATGTTTCAGAAATTTTGGAGACTTTTTCATTGGAGGTTTCAGACAGAACAACCCTTCTAGTTTCATTTGTTTTTGAGCAAGACCAGAATGCTGTTACGAGACTCTTTTTCAAAAATTCCCAGCTTTTATTCTGAGTAAGAAAAATTGAATTTATCCAGACACCACTAGACAGACACAGGAATGGAGGAGACTCTCTTTGACCTTGAGAAGGGATGTCCTGACCTTGGGTGCTGCTCTTTTTTTTTTTTTTAGCTTATTAGATATCTTGGAGTAAAGTATACTTTTTTCCTTCCTGACCCGTTAAGAATCTTTATTGATTAAAAAAAAAGATTATGGTCCGAAGAATCCAAGGGTTGTGGTTGATTAAGTATGTAATGGGCCTTTTTCATGTAAAGTACTCTGTGGAGGTGAGAAAGAGGAGCCTTCGAAGATTAGAGCAACAGTGGAGGAAGCGCCTTGATTTATTTACTCAGGAAGCATTCATGGTAGCTTTGGCTGATTATAAAGAATTAGTGTTCGCTACCAAAAAAACATTATTTTGATAAGCAGATTGCTGCAGCATCTTCAAGGTCTAAGGAGTTATTCTCAGTTGTGAACATTCTGACTGTTCCTAGAATTAATAAGAATCGTCTTCCAACCTGTGATTAGTTTGCGGATTATTTTCTATTTAAGACCCAAATGTTGGGAAATGTTGCGCCGTTGCAAGTGGAAGGTGCCAATGTTGGAAGTGTCGAAGCTTGGAATGAGTTTTTGCCAATTAGTACGGCGGATGTGGTCCAAGCTATTGAGTCTGTAAGTGCGTCCAACTGTTGTTTGAATCCTTGTTCAACTAGTGGGCTAAAAGCTTTGAAAATCGAGATAGCGCCATCTCTTGAGGCTATTATTTCTCGTTCTGTAACAGCTGGACAGGTCCCAGATATGTTAAGTTTCCAAGTTTTATTAAAATTTGACAGGAGTCACCATACAACATATTACCAACAATTGGAAAGATTACAATAGGCTTAGCTACGCATTTTGGTGGAATTCATTATGTCATATTTATAAAATGGAAAGATCAATTGCCATACAAAAAGGGAATTATAATAATTTTAAAAAGATTTGGGGGCCATTAACAAATTATTGCAATGAATAGACATCATTTTTCTAATGAAAGTACATTTACATGTAGGGGGAGGGGGGAGTGTAAATAGTTCTTTTAAAGGTCTGATTAATAGATTGAAATATAATATATAAATGATATTTTGAATTAAATTACTTGTTGGAAGTGTGGATGGGGGGGAATAAATTCATGTATGTAAAATCATAATTGTATGATTATCAAGTGAAATGTAGTATTGTGCACTTGTAAGAATGAAAAATGAATAAAGAATATAAAAAAAATAAAAAATTTGACATAATCGCCTATTCAAAGATTTCTAGGTGAAAAACAAAAATAAAATTGTACAGGGCTAAAAAAAATACATAGACATAATTTTAAACTCACCAGACATGAAGGTTAGGTGGGGAGGAACTACAATCGTTGATGAAAAGAAAAACATTCAAGGATAGAACAATTAGGGTTAGTGAAAAGAGGATAGGTTCTTTCTTTATGAATAACGACATTAATTAACTTCAAGGTTATATCGAGAATGCATCTCTGAATAGATGACTTTTCAGTTTCCCTTTAAAACAGTCGAGTAATTTTTCTTCTCTTAGCTCTGGAGGAAGAGCATTCCACAGCTGGGGAGCTGTGACAGAAAAGATCTCCAAGGGTCTTGTACCAATTATTTTTAATGAAGGTACAGTTAATAATTGACACTACCAGATCCGCCCACATACTCAAACTATCTTTCCCCTCGTTAAAAGGCGTCATGTATGCAGGTAAATTAGGGAAATCCCTTTTCTTCAAATTCACTGAGCTTTGGAATAACATTCCTGCCCCGCTGTGGAACTTAGGCTCATTCCAATTTTTCTGAAAGCATCTGAAAACCTGGCTTTTCTCCAAAACATAAAGCTATCTATTTAAAATGTAACGCTAGCTATCCTTTTCATTATGAGGGAAGGACATAATTTCTTATTATGTCCTTCCCTCATTTATTGAATTACCTGTAAACCGTGCCGAGCTCTATCTTTATGGAGATGATGCGGTATACAAACTTAAGGTTTAGTTTAATTGCAGGTCAGTAGATCGGAGCACACACAACGGTGTATACGGTATTAGTAGATTGTATATGAATTCAGGCATTTTTGCGTTAATCTTTTATGTACTCACAGACTTATCACACAGCTGTGGAATACACTTCCAGATAATGTTTATCAGATTCCTTTGCTTTTATCTTCATGAGGCCTTTGGCAATTTTTGAAGAGAAAAAATTGTGATTGTTGCATTCAGAATTGTATTGAAGAAGTTTGGTATGTAGATTATTATAATGGTTTTATTTCTTGATGTGGGAGTGTTAATGTGTTAGGTTGTTTGTCTAATCAATCAATTTATAATCTCCAAGTAACAATATTTTCTCCAGCTTGAATAAATCAATTCTTCTGAGCCTCAGCGCCACTACTCCATCCGCTCAATAAACTTTCATAGCGGTGAAGATTTCTGTGCCAAATTGTCATGGGCTCAATTGTATTTTATATTATTTTCTTATATATTAAATATATTAAAGTTATTTTTTTAAATAACTTATTTCATAAACTTCCTCTAAAAGCTATTAAATGCCTTTCTCAAGGGTCCCCCCGGAGCCGCCAATACCATCCGCCTCACTGTGTTTACAAAGCTTGCAGCAAGGGTCTTGCTTTGTAAACACAGAGAGGCGGATGGTATTGGCGGCTCCGGGGGTGGGGGACACTTGAGAAAGCTCCATGCAAAACATGTCGAGCTTAAAAACAACATTTGAGATAAGTTAATCTTTCCTTTGAAAAAGATATATATTTATACTGAATGGTAATGCTGTTTAAGACATTGATTGGTAAAATGTCTTCTGTTATAGCTTCTTTGTAAAGATCGCTTGATAGATATGCAATCTGCAACAACTGATGTTCTTGATACACCCTCTTTTCGGTTGATAAATCTTGAAGAATGTTAAAGGCCTGCAACTGTGGAATGATCTTCCAGAAACAGGTATGAGCATTGAAAGATTTGAAAATGTTTACGATTGAATTGAAAACCTTATTGTATTGAAACTTAGATTCTGATTTATAACTGACTGATGGACCATTTGAGAACCCTGAGTTTTAGTGAGAGATGATGGAAAATATGAGAAATGGGAACGTTAAGATGTTGATATGAACAGGACGAGATCAATATTTTGATGGTAATTTAATTATGATTTTATTTTGATTTTAGTTTATCCTGTTTGTCCAGATATGTGATGTCTAAATTGTGTTGATTAGATTTGTGCATGTAGAGTTGTACGCTGCATAGATCAGGGGTGCCCAAAAGGTTAATCGCGAAGGCAATGCGAGTCGATCGCATTGCCTTCGTGTTCTACTTGCTTCCCGACTCGGAAGCGCCGAGCCGACCAACTTCCCCCACCCGACGTCAATTCTGACGTCGGAGAGGAAGTTCCGGGCCAGCCATTCACTGCCTGGCTGGCCCGGAACTTCCTCTCCGACGTCAGAAATGACGTCGGGGAGAGGAAATCTGGTCGGCCCGACGCTTCTGTGTGGGGAAGCAGGGAGAGCTTGGGGTGATGGTGGTTTGGAGGCCTGTTCCCCGATGGCGGCGGTGGTGATTTGGGAGCAGTCAGGGAGACAGAAAGAAGGGGGAGCAGGGAGACAGAAAGAAAGAAGGGAAAAAGAAAGAAAGAGGGGCAGGGAGACAGAAAGAAAGAAAGGGGAGGGGGCAGGGAGAGAGGTGGAAAAAGTTGGCGGAGGGAATGAGGTCTGGAAGCATACAGCAGGCTGAAAGAAGGGAAGAAATATTGGATGCACAGTCAGAAGAATAAAGTGCAACCAGAGACTCATGAAATCACCAAACAAAGGTAGGAAAAATGATTTTATTTTCAATTTAATGATCAAAATGTGTCCATTGTGAGAATTTATATCTGCTGTCTATATTTTGCAATAGCAGTTTTTAGCGCAGGGAGCCTATGAGCGTTGAGAGCAGCGCGGGGCATTCAGCACAGCTCCCTGCGCTAAAAACTGCTATCACAGATTAGTAAAAAGGGAGGGGGTATATTTGTCTATTTTTGTATAGTTGTTACTGAGGTGACATTTTATAAAGTCATCTGCCTTGACCTCTGAAAAAAAACCTGAATACAAATGATAATTAACATTTTCTCTGCGTACAGTGTGCTTTGTGTTTTTTAAAATTTTTTTGTTGGTAGATCATTTTGACTTGGTCATTTTAAAAGTAGCTCGCAAGTCTAAAAGGTGTGGGCACCCCTGGCCTAGATGTTGCCTCTAAGAGTGGAATATAAATATTGAAATAAGTAAACATCCTTCAGTTGTTTTAAAACCATATTTTTTAACTTCCACCTCAGAGCATCAGTAACCACCAACCCCCCGCTTAAAAAAAATTGCAGAAGTGGTTTTTAGCGCAGGCTGGTGCCGAGTGCTGTGCGCTGCTCCCGACACTCATAGGAACTCTCAGTGTCGGTAGCAGCGCAGAGCATTCAGTGTGCCGACCTGCGCTAAAAACCGCTTTGTAAAAGGGAGGGTATAAGAGGTGGAGCAGCACAGCGACATCTGGTTTCTTTTACCTTTTCACATACTGTAACCTCAGATGAATTTACCTAGCTGATAAGAAAAGTGTCAAGTTTGTGTTGCAGAGCTAAGGTTTTATCTCTGTTGCTGCTCTTTAATGATGGCTTGGGCACACGGGTGAAATATTCCTTAGCAACATTGGCTTCAGGATGGTATGGCGCAACAAGAAAGACACTTCACAACATTATCAGGTGTGAGCTAAATCAAAATGAATGAGCAATGCAAATTCAGTTGAACTGAATTGTGAATTATTACCAAATGTCTGGCAGCTCAAAGTAATAATAATAATAACAGATTCTATACCGCAGGACCATGAAGTTCTATGCGGTTTACAATGATTAGAAATGCTACAGATTGAGTAGAACTAACATAGTTAAAATCTAGTGACTAACATGTCTAGAGATCATTTATTGAGGGAAAGATTGTGCAAATCAGCTTCCTACATACTTTAAGAACAGATGTGTTTTTAGGTGTCTCCTAAATTCCCCATAAGTATTGGCAAGCATAAGTAATTGTTTCAGGTCAGTACCCCATAATGCTGCTTGATAAGAGAAAAGATGTTGGTGATGTCTTTTAAATTTACATCCTCTAACCGGAGGAGAAACAAAATTCAAGTTTGAGCTTCTTTTATGTCTATTGGTTGAAAAAGAGAAACGGTCGGTTATGTATTTGGGGGCTAGGCCTTAAAGCAAAAGCATCCAAACTTAAATTTCACACCTGCCTCCATCGGCAGCCAATGCAGGAGTAGGTAGGAGGGAGTTATACGATTGAACTTCTTCAAGCCAAAGATCAGCCTGACTACCACATTTTGCACTAGTTGTAATTGCTGCATATTCTTCTGGGAAATTGCCAGATAGGCGATATTGCAGTAATCTAGTTGGCTCAGTATTAGCCAAAATCTGTATAGGTTTTGCCATTATAATTACGGATGTCATGAAATCTTCGGGCCACTTGGAATGATCAGAAATTTTTATAATAGACCGCTGACCATCCTTTTTAGTAAAACCAGTGCATACACACTCTCTCACTCTTGGGAGATCATTCAAAGACATTGCTACAGGTGGCTTTGGCTCCTGCTGTGATCCCAAGGTTAGCCTGATGGTGTTTCATGGTTTCTCTGGTATCCTTGAAAGTGACAGGAGTCGCTCCAAGACCCATGTTAGTGTGTTCACAGCAGATATTTCAAGAACATTCTCCAGTTCAACCACATCTTCTAAAGTCAGATTTTCATGTTACTAACGGCTGCCCCATGATTACAGCCATGGAAACTGCTGACTGACCCTTGCAGCTAATTTCCCTATCGGTCTAGTCAAGCAGAAGTAAGCTTTCTCCTCCTTGAGTCTAAACATATAGTTTGACCTGAAAAGTTTCACGTGTAATAATTTATTCACAATACACATCCTCAGGAATGGCTGAAATACTGGTACCAATTCAACTTTCAAGTTTATTTAATACTCGATATACGCTACATAGCATCAAATAGAGAACATAAGAATTGCCGCTGATGGGTCAGGCCAGTGGTCCATCTTGCCCAGCAGTCCGCTCACGAGGCGGCCCTTAGGTCAAAGACTAGTGCTCGAAATGAGTCCAGCCTCACCTGCGTATGTTCCAGATTAGCAGGAACTTGTCCAACTTTGCCTTGAATCCCTGGAAGGTGTGTTCCCCTAAAACAGCCTCCGGAAGAGTGTTCCAGTTTTCCACCACTCTCTGGGTGAAGAAGAACTTCCTTATGTTTGTACGGAAGTAGCCTGAGGGTTGGAGTAGTAGGCTGGAAACCAGAAAGCCCAAGTTCAAATCTCACTGCAGCTTCTTGTGGCCTTTGGCGAGTATCGGACTCTCCATTGCTTTGGGTCTGACGCTAGGCAGATGCTGCCAGCAGTGCCAGTCTAGGTCATGCGCTCTATATTGGTGCCTCACGTTGCATAGGAAAAGATGATCTATTTTAATTTATTTATTATTTTGTTTTCTATCCCGTCCTTCCCAAAGAGCTCAGAGCGGGTACAGGTTAACATACACAATATACAGTTAACAGGTTACAGTTTTCCATAGTTACAGTATGTTTTTACAGAATTTAATACCAATATCCATAATATACAGTTTACAGGTTAAATTTGTCATACAGTGCAAGATTTTTTTTTTTCCCTTCAATAAAATAACTTATTTATCCTGGTGACTGTACGGCTGGAGGAGAAGGCCAAAATACCAACTTCAACCAGCCCTGCTAGAACAGAAATCTTTACTAAACTTACACAATTTTTCAACATTTCTGTCTTTCGTTTTCTTTTTTTATATATATATTCTTTATTCATTTTTAAATCACATTCAATAAGTGGAAAACAGAATAAATTAATCATTTTACACTATAGACATCACTTAAATTGTACAAGATTCATACAGATTAATACCCTCCCCCCTCCCAACCCAATCATTTCCATTAGAATTACTATAAAATTTTCCTCTAATTTTAGTATTATATTATATATATATTATATTGTCTTTCGTTTTCTATCATCTGTTTGTACTTATAAGCATCGTTATCTGCCCCATCATCAATTTTTATATATTTCACAATTTTTTCAAAAATTTCTCCAAGTCTTCACTATTTCATTATTATTTTTAAAAAATCCAAAACTTATCTTCAAAAGTTAGGTCCATGCATATCATATCTGGCAGCGTTTACGAACAGCCTTCGACATAACATTATGTTTTGCTGTCCAAAGTTGCATCAAGGAAGCCAGTTCTGCAACCCAAAAAATATAACAAAAAGGTCCATCTCCACAGTCCAAACAGAAATATATTCTTCAGTCCAATACACTCTTGACATACAAACATTTCTCAAGCAAGCTGCACTCAAAGATGGCAACAGTGTCTGACATCATCCTTTTAAAGAAACAATTGAACCAATAGAATAAAAGTAGTACGAGTAACATCGATTGTGTTCCACAGCAGTGACATCCAACCCAGTTCCTTGTTATTTCCACTAGGGGCAACAGACTCCAACTCATAAATCCACCGTTGTTCCTTGTGGTTTAGTAGTTATCGCAATTACCACCCTCCCATTCATGCTTTACCTGATCAATAATGTGCTACTGTAAATCAGAGAAAGAATGATGAAACTGAGTTCAATGTTGGGCTAGCAAGGCTATTGCCTGAGATGTATTAATCTGTGATTTGTGCTCATTCAATCGTGCTTTAATAGGCCTAGATGTATGGCCAATATACAATTTCCAGCATGGGCAAATAATCACAAAAATCACAAATTTGGAAGTACATTACATTTACATTTCTAGACCACAAAACCTTACGGATCAATGCGGTTCACAAAAAGATTTTAAAAACTGGACATTCCAGTGATCTACAAAACTTATCATAAAATCGTATTAGAGCTCTAGAAATTTTGTAAATAATATTGATTTTAGTAGTTTTCTAAAACGTAAATAGGAAAAAGACTTTGTGAATGAAGAGCGTAACTCCCTGTCCCAGCTCGCTGCCTCATAAGCAAGCAGATGCTGTTGGAATCTCTTTAGAGTACAACCTCAAGCTGGGGGGGGGAAGACAAATAGAGTAGAGTTGAGTAAAGAACGCTTTGGTGTAAACAAAGTAAATAATTCTAGTAAATACTCGGCCATGTAAGACTTTATAACAGAGAGTGCCCAGTTTGAATAATTCATGAGCCTCAAATGGAAGCCAATGAAGTTCTCTGTAGTAGAGTATGGCACGGGGAAAAAAATTCCCCGTCCCCGTGAGATCATCCCCGTCCCCACAAGCTCAGTCCCAGCGAGTTCAGTCCCCGTCCCCATCCCGCAAGCTCGGTCCCCGTCCCGCAAACTGTCAGATCCCATCCTCACAAGCCTCAAATAGTTATGATTTTATACTGAACTTATTTTATTAAAGTATAAAAAGAGACTATTCTGTACAATTGTCATTTTATAAACATAAATAATACAGAGCAAGGATCAACAAAACCCCTGTCTCCCCTCCCTTTCACAAATATCTCCTTCACTATTGTGAAAACTGAACAAACCAAATTACTACAGAATGCTACACAGAAAAATCAAGCTAACAAAATACCATAGTCACACATGACAGGAATAGTGTTAGGGAAGAGCAACTCGGGCAACTGCCTCCTGGTCAGAGAGAGAGCCCTAAGCCAGCTGGAAGCTAAAGAAGCACAGCCTGGACTTTGCAATCCCCAGTTATGTCTAATAACAGCTCTATCAGGATACATATTTCAAATCTGACATATTCTAATCACAAAATATAAAATAAATTTATTTTTTTCTACTTTTTGTTGTCTGGTAATTTTATTCTTCAAATCACATTGGTCTCAGGCTTTAGTTTTGGGTTCCTTCTGTCTTCATCATGGCATGGCTGGCTCCTGAAGGTAAAATAGGAGCTGGGGAGATGCCGAGTCTGACACGGGCGCAATTTTTTTACCACAGGAGCAAGACTTTTCACCGCTTCCACGGGAAGGTGACAGGTCTTGTCCCCATTCCTGCGGTAAACCAGTTGCAAATATCCCCATTACTACGGATTTACTGTGGTGATGACCACGGTTTACCGCGGTAAACGGTCCCTGTGTCATTTTCTACTCTGCAGTAAAATGTAATATGATCTAATTTTTTCAAATCAAAGTTCAAACGTACAGCAATATTTGGAACTCTTAAGTCTAAGTATATTTGTTTGAGGTCCAATATGAACTGAATTACAGTAATCTAAAGTGCTAAGTATTAGGGATTGCCCCAGAATGTGGTGAAAACAGCTTAGGGAAAGGGACTGGGACTTGTATACCATCTTTTTGTAATTATACAACCACACACAAAGCAGTTTGCATACAGTTATTTTAAGCATTTTCCCTATTTATCCCAGTGGGCTCACAATCTATTTAATGTACCTGGGGCAGTGGAGGATTAAGTGGCTTTCCCAGAGTCACAGGGAGCAGCATGGGATTTGAACCCGCAACCTCAGGTGTTGAGGTTGTAGCTCTAACCATTATGGGAGATGAAGTGACTTGACGAAGGTGACAAATGTGGTGGAAATGGAATTTAAACACAGTTCTATGAATTTATAGTCTTAAGGCTGCTAATTCAGGTTCTTGAAATTCACTGATGAATGAAAACATTACACGTAGGATTACCATACTTTTCTCCGGGAAACCCGGACACATGACCCTGCCCCACCCTGTTCTGTCTCCAGCCCCGCCCCCACAAAGCCTCCTTTCTCTTCCAGATGAGCTCCAGCCGCGTGTGTGTGACATCCTCCGCCCATACTCAGAGGCCCTCCAGATGTGGCCAGAGCTCATCGGGGCTTCCCAAAACCTGGACAAAAGTCGGGTTCTGGAAAGTCCATCTGGGAACCCAGACAGTCCTCTAAAAAGAGGACATATCCAGGTTTTCCCGGCCATCTCTAATTACACAGATTGTAGGGGTGACATGTGATCCTAAGTTTGTAATGAGCTCATTGTAAGATTTAGTGCTTGGGTTTTCAGACATGTTAAGAAGTTCAATACTTATTCCTGTATCATTTAAAAATACTTCTGTTGTTAGGTATGAAGAAATGTTGCAGAGCATTAGCATCAGACTCAGATTCTCCACTCAACCACCTCCTCAGAACTCCCATGCAATGTGGGTTCAAGTTTAACGTACGGACCTATTGTCACCATTTTCCACTTTGATTTAACATCTATTTCTGAAAGCACTTAAATACACTGCAGTGTCGTGTGTTTTGTTCCAGAAGACCGAGATGTAAGAACTGCTTTGTGTGTGTGTGGGGGTTCTTCTTTTACTTTACAACAGGAAACAACATACGGCTCTGGAAACTTGAGGTCATGGAATAGGAAACACCACAATGCAATGCAGAAAACAGCACAGTTGTCTCTGTTCCTTAATGTTATCTTTCTGTTTAAAATATGCTTCTTAATGTACGACATTGACAAAGCCTTCAGTTGAGCCGTCTTGCTCCAGCTTTCCCCCTTTAACAGGTGCCTATGCTGCCGCTGCCTGGAACTGGGAAACAGGAGACAGTAGTTCTGAGCCGGGATTGCACAAGTGGCCACAGTCTGCGTTCCCAAGCCAGCAGCGTTCCACACATGCCTGCCATTTAAGAATGAATATTGCCTAAGCTCACGCTCTGCAGAGATGGAGGGAGAAGCTGTGGTGAAATTCCAGGGAACAAATCCATCGGCAATAAACACAAAATAACGAAAGCTCCAGTGTTTGCATGAGCCCCTATAATGTAAGATAAAAATGCAATTTTGTACTTTGAAATGCCAATCTTTTCTATATTATGTACCATCTCATTTGAAAACTTTTTGGTCAGTTCCACCCTAACTCTCCCACTGCAAGGGGTGTTGTTGGTTGGCAGCGGGAGAGAATCGGCATCTCTCCTGCTGCAAGGGGGGTCACCGCCGCTGTAGGGGGTGTTGTTTGTGGCGGGAGAGATTGGGCATCTCTCCCGCTGCAGGGGAGGGGTTGTTGGTTGGCAGCGGGAGAGGGGAGCTGTGGCTCAGATGGACAGCAGGATGTAACTTGCCCTTTCTACCTGTCCTCCTCACTGTTGATGGCTGACATAGCTCTTATGTGAGGGCTAGGAAGGCTAGTTGAGTGTTAGTCTGAGGAGTCTGAAAGACAAATTGTACCCAGGTCTCCTAATTATGCTCACCAAGTATTAGACAGCTGTAGTGATAGGCGGAGACAAAGCTGGTTTAATAGTTTTCTTGTTAACATAGTAGATGACGGCAACTAAAGACCCGACACTTGTGATTTGGAGCCATCTGCTAACCCTAAGTATCAGATTATTAAGCTGGCACCAAATCTGTTATTGTTTTATGGTTCTGTGAATTCCTTGTGCTCTCTTGTTTCTTCCTTCTTAGTCTCAACGTGGATAAGTGTAAAGTGATGCATGTAGGTAACAAAAATCTCACGCACGAATACAGGATGTCCAGGGGCGGGACTTGGAGAGACCTCCCAGAAAAGAGACTTGGGAGTTATGACCGAGAAGTCAATGAAGCCATCCACGCAATGTGCAGCAGCGGCAAAAAGAGCGAACACAATGCTAGGAATGATAAAGAAGGGGATCACGAACATATCGGAGAAGGGTATCATGCCGTTGTACTGGGCCATGGTGCGCCCTCACCGGGAGTACTGCGTCCAGCACAGATTGCCGTACACAAAGAAGGACACGGTACTACTCGAAAGGGTCCAGAGAAAAGCGACTAAGAAGGTTAAGGGGCTGGAGGAGTTGCCGTACAGTAAAAGATTAGAGAAACTGGGTCTTTTCTCCCTCGAACAGAGGAGATTGAGAGGGGACATGATTGAAACATTCAAGGTACTGAAGGGGATAGACTTAGTGGATAAGGACAGGTTGTTCACCCTCTCCAAGGTAGGGAGAACGAGAGGGCACTCTCTAAAATTAAAAAGGGATAGATTCCGTACGAACATAAGGAATTTCTTCTTCACCCAGAGAGTTGTAGAAAACTGGAATGCTCTTCCGGAGTCTGTCATAGGGGAAAACACCCTCCAGGGATTCAAGACAAAGTTAGATAAGTTCCTACTGAACCAGAACATACGCAGGTAGGGCTAGTCTCAGTTAGGGCGCTGGTCTTTGGGCACGATGGACCACTGGTCTGACCCAGCAGCGGCAATTCTTATGTTCTCTTTCTATTGCTGCATCCATCCATCATGGGAGGTCACATAATAAAATAGGAAAATAAAATGTATCCTCATATAATCAGGCCTAAATTATATTGTGCTACATTACAAACCCTCAGCCTCACCAATATTCTTAGAATTAACAGGGGATTTATCTAGAAGAAAATTTTATCTCCATTATTTTCTTATTATCCTAAACTCAATTCACATTTCTTTGGCTCACAGGTTTCACCATATTCATTCCACTCTCTTTATGGGGCCCTTTCACTAAGGACCCCTATAATTTTTATCATTTTTATCACCATCACTTGATCACATTTTTGCTTATTAAGACTTTACTTGTACACTTATACATTTACATATTTTCATAGGACCCCAGAAGAAGGTTATTTCTAACCAAAACCCGGACCGTGTCTGGTCCACACCACAATCCTTTACCGTGTGTTATATGGATTTACTAATTTGTCTGCATCACTTTTATTTGTGAAGACTTTTATTAAAACATTTATATCGAGACCATCATTTCCACAGTTTACTTTTCCGTGTGGACCAATTTGGTGATTTTATTTTTTTTTTAATTATTTATTAAATTTTATAATTTTTGACATTCACATCAGTCAAAAAAGAGGAAACAATTACGATGCAAAGAAAATAAACAATATAAAATCCAAATCATATATAGAAACATAGAAATAGACAGCAGATAAGGGCCCACGGCCCATCTAGTCTGCCCACCTTAATGTCCCTCCCCTACCTTTGCCCTGTGAATAGATCCCATGTGCCGATCCCATTTGGCCTTAAAATCAGGCACGCTGCTGGCCTCAATCACCTGTAGTGGAAGACTATTCCAGCGATCAACCACTCTTTCAGTGAAAAAGAATTTCCTGGTGTCACCTCGTAGTTTCCCGCCCCTGATTTTCAACGGATGCCCTCTTGTTGTCGTGGGACCCTTGAAAAAGAAGATATCTTCCTCCGCCTCGATGCGGCCCGTAAGATACTTGAACGTCTCGATCATGTCCCCCCTCTCTCTGCGCTCCTCAAGCGAGTATAGCTGCAATTTGTCAAGCCGTTTTTCGTATGGTAGATCCTTGAGTCCCGAGACCATCCGGGTGGCCATTCTTTGCATATATATCAGGAAAATAAAATTATATTACATGGTATAGTTAGTCCGCAATCTAAATGTATGGAGACGGAGCTGAAAATTACTAAGATTTACCAAAGGGAAAAAAAGATAACAGGAAAACTATAGATGAGGCTTGAATGCCCTCAAACTATTCCTCTCTGAGCGAATTAGAAGAGATTGAAATCATAGGCTAATTACCGATCATTTGTAGATGAAATAAATTTAGATAACTTCTGCGGCTCATAAAAAACATATCTCTTCTCTTTATATACCAAAACACACTTGCATGGGTTTCTCAGGACAAAGGTCGCCCCCAACTTCACAGCCTGAGGTTTCAAAATAAGAAATTGCTTTCTTCTCTTCTGGGTAGGACGAGATACATCTGGATACATTCTTATTTTAATAAAAAGGGAACATCTTTACATTTGAAAAACAACTTAAGCATCCATTTCCTCATCTGAATCAATAGCAAATTGTACCAATAAAGTAGCAGGTACTTGAGTCTCAGTGTCCGACCTCTCCAGGAAATCCAAATTATCAGCAGATAAATTCTGCTGATTGGGATTTTGCGACCTAATTATTTTAGGTAGGTAATATATTTTAGAGAGAGGTGGATAAGAAGACTCAGGTACTTTCAAAACGTCATTTAAATAACGCTTAAACATAACTATTGCAGGTATAGATTTCACCCATATCAGGATGCACCCTCAGATGAATATGTTATTCTTTAGAGGAGTTTTGCATGCAAGCAAAGGAGATGAAAACACGATTTTACCAGCGGGGATACCCCAGAGAGGCTGTACAAAAGGCTTATTTAAGGGCCAAATACGCCCAACGGGAGGATAATCATGAAGATAGGGAACCCACGGAGGTGGTTGCATTCATTCAGAAATACTCCATCCTTGCCCACAAAATTAAACAAATAATTTTAAATCATTGGCACATAGTTAAATTGGCTAATCCCTATATGCTCATTTAGGAGAAATAAAAACATAGGGGAAATTGTTAATCACTCCATATTGAGAGAATTAGCCCCTAAAGTTCAGGGGTGTCATTCCCCCTGTGGCCATTGGCAGTGGTGTCAGTTTACCATCTCGGGGGAAACATGGGTGCATCCTGATACAAGTAAAATCTATATAACTAGACATATAACGGATTGTAACTCATCCCATGTTATATACCTTATCCAGTGTCCATGCCCTAAGCATGTCGTTCGACCCTGGCTATTAAGGTACAATTGACAGAGCATAAATCGCGAGTTAATACACAGAATGAAACATCCCCTATGGTGCGCCATTGGAAACTTTGCCATCATACGTTAAAAGATTCAAAATGGAGAGTTATGGACATGACTGTTGTTGGGTGGGAGGGAGATAATATAGACATGATTCTTAACATCAATGAACTGAGATGGATGTATAACTTGAACTCCATGATTCCATCTGGGTTAAATGAGACGTCGTATTGGATGGCCCAGGTAGATTTTAACTGAAAAAAGGGGGGGGGGGGTAATTTCCCCTCCTAGTTATTTCTACTTTGCAATCCCGAGTCAAGGTCTGAACTAGGTCCCGTTTGAGTATTTAGCCCTAGGTTCCCTATTGGTGTGGGAGGGCTGACGTCACTGGACTTTTTCTACTTCAGGGTGTTAGTGAACGCCGCGGCCATTTTAGCACGCCAGCGGCAATGTAGAATTCTAGCCTAACTGGGTTTACACAGGCTTACCCTTGCTTTGGCTGATGGAGAATCTCTTGGCATCTCTCTCTATCGCCTCCCCTCCCAGGCTGGAGATTTGGGTGGGATCACTTCCCATATCTCAACCCCACTCTTTTTACCTTTTAAAACTTATCTTCATGTCTGAAGACTGCTGGCAGTGAACAGCAATTCATACACACTGCTTACGCCAACCCCAGAGTCTTTCTGTGGTGTGGTCTCATGCAGAAACAGGAAACTGGATCAAAGGAAAGACTCTGGGGCCAGCACAAGCAACATGTGTAAACTTCTGGTTGTGGCTGGCGACCTCCAGATGTGAAGTTTTAAAACAGTACATGGGAGGGAGGGGGAGATACGGGGAGAGATGCCAGCTCATCAGTGGGGGTGGGAAGGGGTGGGAGAGATTTTTCTGTTTATTAAAAACTTGATATACTCGTACCACTCACCATAACCTGATCTAAGTGGTTTACAAAGCTAAAATCAGTAAATATGGAAAGGAACTCCATAAAATTATAGGAGAGACTTTACCTGCCCAGTCACCCAAGAGCCATGCAAATATAGTTCACACAGAGGAAGTGAGGAGTGAAAAGAGAGGAAAAGTTTCCAGACTGCAGGCAGAGAGAGGGGGGAGGTAGAGAGAAAAGTGTTCACCTACATTGGGTCAGGCTCATCAAAAGTTGGATATCTGGCTAAAAGTTATGTGTGTAAGTTTGTGATCTATCTATGCTCCATTCATGGATTCAGCCAAGGGAGGTCTTGCCTCACCAATTTGATGCATTTCTTTGAAGGTGGATAAAAGTGAGCCAGTTGATGCAGTGTATCTTGATTTTCAGAAAGCTTTTGACAAAGTTCCTCATGAGAGGCTGCTGAGAAAATTAAAGAGTCATGGTGGCAAAGTTCAGTTGTGCATTAGGAATTGGTTATTGGACATAAAACAGAGGGTAGGGTTAAATGGCTATTTCTCTCAACGGAGGGCAAATAGTGGAGTGCCACAAGGATCTGTACTGGGACTAGTGCGATTTATTTATTGCCTTTTTGAAGGCATTCACTCAAAGCAGTGTACTGCAAGAATGAATCAATAGACAATTTCAGCAGCAAAAATATTCAAATAATGCAAAGTATGGCATATGCTGAAGAAGACTTTTTGTCAAAACGCAGACCGTGTTGGGTCCTGTATCCCTAGCGGACTAGGTCCTTTAAAGCTTTTATGTGGATGATTTCAGTGTACCTTTGGAACTTTGACACTTTTAAATAAAGTCCATTTAGGAACATTGTCACTCCACAGAGTTTTTTTGGTTTTCTATAGTATGCTACATTACAATGTCAACACAATAAAACATTTTAATAGCATACGATGTAAATGAAGATGAAATATCTAGAAAGAAAGATAAGATAGAGTAAGAGGACATAGAATATAAGGGGACTATTTTAAAGACAGTTGTGAGGTCAGAAAGGTACAAGAATATAATCTCGACTAGGATAGAAGTGGATAAGCAAGTCCTACTACAGCATGTGCAGCTGGTGTGTGTGTGACTAGCAAGTTAGTTACTACTTCCTTTAGGTTGCAGATTACCAATAGAAGATCTGCAATTTCATTGTGTGTTCTTTCAGTATTCTGGGTGTATACCATCTAGTCCAGTGGTCTAAAACTCGCGGCCCAAAGGCTGCATGTGGCCCACCAGGTACTATTTTGAGGCCCTTGATATTATAAAGAATGATTCTTTATGGAAAACTTGTGCCTTAAGTGTCCGGCGGTCACATTCTGGAACATTGCCTGCCTCACTTCTGTAATCGCACGCAAGCGCTTTCCTGCGTCTGTAAGCGATTGTGAGGTGGAGTGGAGAGGACAATTGTGTACAGACGCAGGAAAGCGCTTGCGTGAGGTTACAGCAGTGAGGCGGGCAACGTTCCAGAACGTAAGGTAACCATTGGAGGCAGAGCAGCTTTGTGCGTGTGTCCGGTGCTGGAGGAGTTGAGAGCTGAAGGCGGTTGTGGATGTGACTGTGAAATTTGTTGCCGTAAGTTATTGATTTATTTAATTTTTTGTAAATCTTTATTCATTTTTCATCTTATATAAAACATTTGTCAATGAATACATCATTTGCAATTCTATCGTTTATGATACTAATAAATAAAAAAATTTTAATCCCATCCCTCCCACCCTTCCAATCAAATATATCACATAACTAATCTTTTCTAGAAAATTAATCATTAATAAATTCAAAATCCCCCCCCCCTCCCATCCCTTCTACCTAAAATTGTATCTATAATGTAAAATGTTGCCGTAAATTATGATAAAGGCAATTAGCTTTGTTGGCTTTAAAAAGAAGTTAGACAAAATTCCTGCAGGAAAATCCATAAACCTTTATTAGCCTTGTGGACTTGGGTAAACTATCCCTTGAAATCAATGTGGCTTTTGATGATCCTGCCAAGTATTTGTGACCCCCCCCATCCCTCTTTCAGAAATAGGATGTTGGGCTTAATGGTCCATACAGATGGCAGTTTTCAAATAGACCTTCCAAGAGTAAAGTCTATTTTTTGTGCTTTCCATTTGAAAATTTTCCCAGGGAGAAAATGGGCCATGGACTATATACGTCGCTGTCATGTGAGCTAAATTTAGTTTGGAAGGAGCATGCTTAAATTTGAAAAAAAAATGATGTACCCACTTTATTTCCTAATCTCATGCAAAGCATGCCTCCAGAAAGTCCCCTCCCCCTTTAGCTCAGGTAATAGCACGTGTGCTATACAGCCCTGTACTTCCTTAGAACTGGGTTAAGAGTGGACAGTTTTCAGATAGTCCTTTTCACATAATAAATGGTTTTGTTTTTTTTAAATGGTCCTGAAAAATCATCCAGGAGCAAACAAGACGGAGACCAAAAGAAGCAGCAACATCCCATGTCGTCATCACCACCACCACATTAGACGTAAACTTCTACACAAGCATGTACCTCCCCGGTCCGTTGATTCTTCGCCACTGACACGGCCATTCTAGCACTGATAAACAGCCAATGGCATATTTGAAGAGAATTGCCATACTGGGACAGACCAAAGGTCCATCAAGCCCAGTATCATGTTTCCAACAGTGGCCAACCCAGGTCCCAAATGCCTGATAGAAACCCAAAGAGTAGCAACATTCCAGAGCTGAAATTGTGAGGTCATAATGCCTCATTCCACCAATGCCTAAGAGCCAACCTCAGCAGTGATGTCACAATGGCTTGATTGTCCTAGACTTGGCGCGCATAAGAATGTAAGAGCTGCCATACTGGGTCAGACCATGGATCCAACTCAGGTTCCAAGTACCTAGCTAGATCTCAAGAAGCAAAACAGATTCTTTGCTGCTTATCCTAGGAATAAGCAGTGGATTTCCCCAAGCCATCTTAATAATGGCCTATGGACCACTCTTTTAGGAAATTATCCAAACCTTTTTTAAACTCCGCTAAGCTAACTGATTTCATTATATTCTCTGGCAATGAATTCCAGAGTTTAATTACACATTGTAGGAAGAAATATTTTCTCTGGTTTGTTTTAAATCTGCTTAGTAGCTTCATCGCATGTCCCCTAGTCTTAGTATTTTTGGAAAGCGTGAACAAGCAAGTCACATCTACCCTTTCCACTCCACTCATTATTTTATAGACTTCTATCATATCACCCCTGAGCTGTCTCTTCTCCAAGCTGAAGAGCCCTAGTCGCTTTAGCCTTTCCACAAATGGAAGTCGTCCAATCCCTTTTATAATTTTTTTTGCCCTTCTCTATACCTTTTCTAATTCTGCCGTACCATAGAGTAAGATAAGGGCATTATAACATTTTCATCTTTGTTTTCCATTCCTTTCCTGATAATTCCTAACATTCTATTTGCTTTCTTAGCAGTCGTCGCACATTGAGCTGAGGGTTTCAACGTATCCTCAACAATGACGCCTAGATCCTTTTGGGCAGTGACTCCTAACACAGAACCCAGCATCATATAGCTGTAGTTTGGGTTCCTCTTTCCTACATGCATCACTTTGCACTTGCTCACATTAAACGTCATCTGCCATTTTGACACCCAGTTTTCCAGTCTCACAAGGTCCTCTTGCAATTTTTCACAATCCTCTTGTGATTTAACAACTTTGTGTCATCAGCAAATTTAATTCTCTCGCAAGTTATTCCCATTTCTAGATCATTGATAAATATGTTAAAAAGCAGCGGTCCCAGCACAGACCCCTGGGGAACCCCACTATTTACCCTTCTCCATTGAGATCATTTAAACCCACTCTGATTTCTGTCTTTCAACCAATTCTCAATCTGAAGGGAATACTCTGCTTTTGGGAGGCTCTATGTCCCTGTGATGGTCCCGAGTAGAGCCGAGATTGTTAATGGAGCATCTATGATGGCTCTCTATTCTCTGAATATCAAGGATCAGAGTTCATTTCAAGCTTAGTATGGGTGTAGCTGCAGGGATTTACACAGCAGGGGAAATCTGTATCTGGCTGAATGTGGCACCTTTCTGGATCTGTGAACTGATGTAACATATACTTTTAAGTAAGCAAGAGATTTTCCACAAACTCTTATAGGTGGAATAAAACCAGCAATGTTTCCTACGGCAAGAAGAACGGAAAAAAACATACAGGTCTGCAGGGTTAATGATACACAGGTGTGCTAGTGCTGTGGGACACTGACATCTCAGTGGAATACAAAGTTGTGGGAGGTCATGATCATTAATAGTAATGCCAAAGAATTACCTGAAAAACAAATGGTTAAGCAACGCAGGAAGTTTCCAATATTTGTCATGCTAATGATTAGACACTAACAGTAAAAATGTGATGTCAGCCATTCTAAAACTAAAATACGATGTTTGCGTTCTGGAGATGTGTGCTCTTTATAGCCTATTAAAAAAAAAAAAGCAATATACTCGTAGAAGCCTGGAAGAAGCTGGCAGTTAATATACTGCCTCCAAAGCTCTTATTCCTGCAGAGACGCCCTGGAGTGGAGGCATAGAGAGAGTGAAAGAATGTTATTTGTGTGATTGGGAGGGAGAAAGCAACAGTTTGATGCGCGAGGGAGCGAGAGACAGTGTGCAAGGGGAGATGTGTGTGTGGGAGGTGGATAGAGCTGAAGTGTTGTATGGGGACAGTAAGACTTGGAAAAGGTTGGGGGTCCAGAGATTGGAAGGCAAAAGAGTGAGGGAGAGATCAAGAGCTGGAGTCAGAGAAAGAGAATGGAAATGATGAGGAGATTAAAAGTGGTAAGTATGTAAGAGTTTGGGGGAAGAGAGCAAAAAGAAGGAAAGAGCAAGACAGCGTGGATAGACAAAAGCAAAAGATAGTGAGTAAGTGACAGTGAGGGCACACAGAGGGGATGAGATTGTAAGGATAAGATCAAGTGTGTGTTTCGGCCCAAAAACAATTCAGATCTGTGTTGAAAAAACAAACTCAGAACATGATTTCTATCAATCTCAACTACAAATGGCACAAGTAGAGTCGCAAGATCTTCCACAACTTTTATTGAAGTCTCTAATAAATCTGTAATATTCAAACTATCTGGTGATACAACTGATGTCCCCTCACCCACACTTTGCCTGCTCTTTGGGGGGCAATGCATTAGATGCTATTTTTAGGATTTCTCCTATATACAGTGCTTCCTAAAAAGAGCCCTTGATGTCATGAAGGAAAATTCAAAAATTGTCAATTTACCTCCTTCATGTTGTTTTCCAGCATCTCATGCTTTTGGTGCCATCCTATTAATTCCTGAGTTATCTGACTTTGAACTTCCTGAACTCCAGAGACTTTCCTGCCGAGTTCTTCCCAGGAAGCTGAGCACTCCTGAAACCCCAAATCAGATTTGTGTTTCACCCCTTTAAAGTGTTGTTGTTGAGTGCCTACATTGATATCGGGGCCAGCTGAAAATGCTTTGGTACCCTAGACCAAGTTTTGGATCAGCAGCCCCCAGCTTCACCCCCACCTGTACGTCCCTTCCCTTGCAGTCCAGCATCTCTCTTTCTTCCGCCGTCTGATACATCCCTCTCTCCCTACCCCCTACTGTCTGACATGTCCTCCTCTCTTCATGCCCTCTCTCCTCTTCCCATGGTCTGACATTTCCCCTTCCCTGATCCCTCGTCCAAGGGCTGGTATCTATGCTGTCCCCCTTACCCTCACAGATCCAGCACCTTCCACTCTCCCTATCCTGCAAGTCCAGCAACTCTTCCTCAGCTTCCCTCACCACCCCTGAACCAGCTAAACTTTCTTTTCCAGTGCCTCTTCCTGGGCCTTCTTCAGCACCTGCAGACCAGTAAACCTGTTCTTCACCAGCAGCAGCAGTGGTAACATGCTTCCCAAGTCAAGCTGTTTCCTTCCCTTTGCAGCGTCCTACCCCTCTGACATACCTTCCTGTTTATACGCGGGTGCAGTGCTGCAGAGGGAAGAAGTCGGCTTGACTCGGACAGCATGTTGCCACTACTTGCTGCCAGTGAACAGGTGTGTTGGTCTGGGAGTGCTGAGGGAGGCGCTGGACTTGAGGCAGGAGGAGGGGAAGAGGTTCAGGATCTGTGGCAGTAGTGGAGGGAAAAGAGCCACTGGCTTAACCTACAGGACCAGCAAGGTCACTGGCCGACGCATTTGGTACCCCTTTTGTATTGGTGCCCTGGACCAGAGCCCGATCTGGTCCATAGGTTAAGTGGGCCCTGATTGATATTCACATTTTAGTGTGGGTTTTTTTTTTTAAACCTATGATTGTTTTCAGCTCATGATAAGCAATCCTGTATTGGTGCAATTCTGTACACTGGGGACACTGCTAGGATGTGTGAGGTTTCCCCACCACTTTATTATAAACAATGAGCACGTAACCAGCGTATATATTTAGGATGTAACATCTGTTCTCACTGTTGGACTTATAGTTTTCTATTTCTTCTGCTTCATCATTTCATGCATCTTGTAATAAATAGGGAAATGCTTGAGTACCTGATTGTAAAACCGCTTAGATAACCTTGATATTTCTTCACCGAAAGAGTGGTTGATCGTTGGAATAGTCTTCCACTGGAGGTGATTGAGGCCAGCAGCGTGTCAGATTTTAAGAAAAAATGGGATTGGCACGTGGGATCTCTTCGGGGAGGGAGTTAGGGGGTGGGACATTGGTATGGGCAGACTAGATGGGCCTTGGCCCTTTTCTGCCGTCAGTTTCTATGTTATATAAAATCCTAATAAACTTGAAACGACCTCATTTGTGCCCAGCTACAAGCGAAAGTTGCAACGCTTACTGCTGACTTCACACCTAAAACACCAGTAAGGGGTTAAGCAAGCCTTGCTAAGGTGAGAAAAATCTAGAAGGGTTGGGACTTTTTCATGATCTCATTTCCAGATTAATCTTGTCTGCTTTATCTGGGCCGGCATCCTGTGCAGCTCCTTCTTATCCCCTCTATCTGCTTTTGCAGGGTTATGTCTGTCTGTAGCCAGTTTTATCTTGCTTCTCTCCTGCTCTTTGTTTGCAGCTTTGACTCATGCTTGGCAAACAAACCACATGGAAAGTTCTCTTTTCTGTTTGCCTGTAAAGCTGCATCCTTTAAAACCACCACCCCGCTCGGGGTGATTTCTAAGAAAACTAAGTTCAGCAAATAAACCAGAACTTCCCCTCCCTCCCCTCGCACCAATCAGTCACAGACTGCTGCTGCTGAGTCAAGGTCTTGCAGCTGGTAAGCACCAGAGGGCTTAGAAGCCAGAGATGAGAAAAGATGCCAACCTTGTTAACACAACCATCTGAGCTTTGACAAATAACTTTTTCTTTTTTTTTTTTGTATGTGTGAATTTACACTTGAGTTTTCCTTCATGCCATCAATTTTCATTTCTGATTATGTTCTCTGACTGGGCCAGCACTCAATTTAATTTCAAGAATCTTCTTAGGTAATATATAGAAATAAAACAAAAAGCAAAGGAAATAAGCTCGTACTTTTTCTTATTGGACTAACTCGATGCATTTTATGAAGAGCTTTCGATCAGAAATAAGCAAATGTGACAAATACAAGTATACTGTATATATAAGGAAAACATGAAAGCATTTCAGGGATAAATTCACAGGAAGAGGGAGGCCACTACACCGTTTCCACTCAAGAATCTTCTTTTAATGCACAGGTGTCAAACTCAAGGCCCGCGGGCCAAATCCAGCCCGCCTGGTCGTTTTATGCAGCCTGCGGTCTGATGCCCCCAGTTTTACCTTGTGGCCGGCTCCCTCCTCCTCACAGCCATAATGTGCATGGAGCCGCATGCGTCCCACACCTCAACCAGAAGCATTACCTCTGACGTTACAACGTCAGAGAGAAGGCTTCTGGTTCAGGTGCAGGATGCACAAGGAGTCACTGCACGAGGCTCCGTGCACACTACAGCTGTGAGGAGGGAGCCGGCCACAAGATGGCACTGGGGGGCATTGGACCGCGGGCCGCATAAAATGGCCAGGTTGGAGCTGGCCAGAAGGTTAGACACAGCATGGAGGGAAGGAGACAACAAAGGTAGGGGGAATGGTTTTATTTTCAAGTTAGTGTTTGAATTGAGTTTTGAGCATTTTAATCTGCTGTCTATCTTTTGCACTGCTCAGGAAGAAATACATTTGTTTCTTTTCCTCTGGAGGTTGTACTGCATGCGGTTGATTCTTAGGATGTTTTTTTTTTTTAATATATTAGTACTTTGTTTTTGGTCCCATATTTAAGAACATAAGCAATACCTCCTCTGAGTCAGACCTGAGGTCCATCGTGCCTAGCAGTCTGCTCACGCGGCGGCCCAACAGGTCCAGGACCTGTGCAGTAATCCTCTATCTATATCCCTCTATCCCTTTTTCCAGCAGGAAATTGTCCAATCCTTTCTTGAACCCCAGTATCGTACTCTGCCCTATTACGTCCTCTGAAAGCGCATTCCAGGTGTCCACCACGCGTTGGGTAAAGAAGAACTTCCTGGCATTTGTTTTGAATCTGTCCCCTTTCAACTTTTCCGAGTGCCCTCTTGTTCATTTATTTGCATAGGGGTTATCTGTGTTCTGGTAGGAATGAATGTTGGGAAGCATACGGTGTGTTTTGTGTACTTTAATTTTGTGGTTAACCATTACCATTATGTGTTAATAAGATTATATTGGGTGTGTATATATGAAAAATGAATGGAAAAAATGGTGTTATAATTAGTATTATTATGGGGGCGGGGTCTGGGGTGGAGATTGGGTGGGGTCTGGCCCGTGACTTAGCCTGTGTTTTGGATTTTGGCCCCTTAATGTGACTGAGTTTGACACCCCTGTTCTAATGGAATAATTTGGGGGTTGTGAGTGTTGTTATTGGTCCAACAGAACAGTGTGTTTTCTGCATTCAGATACTATTATCCACAACTTTCTAGGGCCTCTTTGCTTCCTCCGGGTATTTCAGCAGCAATGCAAAGGGGTAGATTGTATAAAAATAAAGATATTTACATATTATTAAATAATTTTGAGGGTGAACATCCTTCTCTTCCCACATCACAAACCACAAAGCCAGCATCACGTTCTACTCGTTATGGAGTTTCATCCAATTTGATTAAGGATGCTACTGATATTGTTTCCACAGTGATAAACAAGTTGAAAAAGCATTCCCTGCTGATAATAATTTTTCCTATGGTAGTACGTGTAGTTGTCACCATTTAAGCTTGGTAGGGGTATAGTCAGAACAGAAGTGCATGGTGGAAAGGTCCAAGTTTATTTGATATCTCGCATTATGGTCACCAGTATTGTTTCTTCTTCTTTTTTTTTATACGTTTATTAGAACAGCCAAAAATACAAAATAACACAATGTTGCATAGGGTCATACACTATACAGAAGATGTACCATAATTCTTGAGTACATGGCATAATCACGCATCATAACCCCAACCCCACTCCAAACAGCCCCCCTCCCCCTAATCACCCCCCACCCCCACTAGCATTGTTTCAATATGGAAAATGTACATCTAGCAATATTTGCACATAGGAGCGTATGCCGTCAGCATTGTATCTGGTGGGAAGTGACCTGCTGGAACCGTTTCTGTGGTGGACATTTGCCCTAAATATGGTGGCCAGCTGGCTCTATTTCTATTTTTGGTAGGTTAGGCTGATCCATTCCTAATTTTACTCCACTGCAGGTATGGACTTGTAGGTGTGATTTGAGAAAATCAGGACTACAATGTCCAGCATGCCATGGTATAAACCAATCATAATACCACAACTATATCTCTCAATGCCGCTCTCTCTTCTTAATAAATTGCTTTAGTCAAACTATCAGGGCTTCAGACATGCCATTTGGTCACCACACAATTTTTTGTGTTTGCTTGGTTGCCAAAATTCTTCTCACTGGCTATGGCTTCTTCACTAGCCCCTACTCAATATGTTTCACAATTTTTTGGTTTTTTTTAAGTGCTTCATTATATCTCAAACTTATTAAAGTGCTTAATGTCAATAATTTAACCATTATAAAAACTGGTTAAAACTTATCTTATTATATTCTTTTTCTTTTTTTTTTTTAATATATAAATTTTTATTAGAAAGATTTTGTAAAAAATACAACAGAAAACTTACATCAACCAATTGGTACATCAATAAAGCAGACATCAGCTACTAAGATCGCGCAGTGTACAAAAATGCACATTTTTCACACAATTTTCACCCCAGGATCCTCCCTCCCCCCTAGTCATTCATCCATCCCCCCCTTCCCAACTCTCAGGTACCCCCCAAAAAAAACTTTCACTCATCTTCCTATGAGCCGGCCAGACAGAGAGAAATCAGAAACCCCTACAGGGCGTCCAATAAAGTTTCAATTGTGCTCCAAGTCAAAGAACCTGACAAGAACTTGTGACGTCTTTTAGCCACTGCCAGTTCCATTCTCCCAATGGACAAAAATCTAGTGGTCCAATCTGAGATAGAGGGAGCATCTGGATTTTTCCAGTGATTAGCGATGAGGCATTTAGCTGCTGCAAGACCCCAACAAAGTATTTTAGTCTGCCATGGGTGTTCTCTCTCTCATTATAGAGGCCCAAAAGGCAAGACTGTGGAGTCGCATCCACTATGTCTCCAACCATAGTAGACAGAACACTCGTCACTTCCCGCCAAAAGGGACCAATAGTCACACAGTCCCACCAAATATGTAAGAAGGAGCCCACTGCTGAACCACAACACCAACATTGAGCAGACACCCCCGGAAACATTTTGTGCAACCATTCAGGGGTATAGTACCACCTAGTTAGTACTTTATAGGCGTTTTCCTGAATCAAAGCACAAGTAGAGGTCCGGGATACCTCCCCACAGATGACTTCCCAATGTTGTGCAGTGAAGGAAAATGCTAAGTCCCTCTCCCATTGCTTCTGAAAGATAGGTAGAGTAGGTAAGTGTCCCCTCCAAAACTGATACAATACTGATAGGGGTCTGGGTACCTGTCGGAGCAACAACCACAAATTTTCAAAAGATTCCTGTTCAATTCGTAATGGCATTCCCCATCCTTGAGCTTGCATGAAATGGCGTATTTGGAAATAGGCCAAATAGTCCCGGTCTGGCAAGTTGAATTTCTGCTGGAGCATGGCAAAAGATGTAATCCCAGTGGGTCCCATCAAATCCCTAAAGATTCGCAGACCGCAATGGGCCCATCTATGAAAAGTCCTATTATCACTCCCAGCTTGGAATCTAGGTTCAAATTGTATCTGGGCCAAGGAGGACACCAGTGCTCCGTTCCCCAATTTTGCACGAGCATGATACCACTCCGTGGCCAGATGTTGCACAAAAGGATTAGCAAGACCCTGAATCCAAAGTCTAGATTGTCCAGAAACCCATAATCTATATTTCAACAGCATCCTGTCCCCCGGAACCTGTTCCAACATCACCCCACTTTTGTGCTCACCCAATTCCCAGTCTAATATCAATTTCAGCTGTGCTGAGTGGTAATACCATTCCAAGTTTGGTAGTCCTCTTCCCTCCATGGAACGGGTCGCCCAAAGCAAGGCTTGGGATATCCTAGGTGACTTACGTTGCCAAATAAAGCCACGCATCTCTTTTGTTAACCTCCGAAGTTCCCGTATGGGGACCTGCACCGTTAGTGTTTGGAACAAGAATAATAACCTGGGTAAGACATTCATCTTCACAAGAGCTATCCGTCCCCACCAGGATAGCCAAAGACCATGCCACCGTTGTAAATCTGCTCTAATGCGGCGATACAGGGGCTGATAGTTCTTCTCATAAAGCTGGGCAAGATCTTTAGGAATATGAATGCCTAGATATTTAATCCCATGAGTCGCCCAACGAAAAGGGAAACTACCCCGTATATTCTCCACCTCTAGTGGGGTAAGGGTCAAATTTAAAATTTCTGTTTTATCCAAATTAATTTTGAACCCAGAGATTCCACCATACGAGCCAAAAAGTTGTAACAGATGCGGGATAGAAACATAAAGTAAAATATCATCCGCGAACAGCGCCACCCGATGTTCAACCCCATTCATCACAAACCCACTTAATTCGGTGTGATTCCGGATATGCAACGCCAAAGGCTCGATGGAAAGAGCGAATAGCAAAGGTGAGAGCGGGCACCCTTGTCTGGTCCCTCTACAAATAGCGAAAAAGTCTGTATAAGATTGATTAATTCGTAAGCATGCCCTAGGATCTTTATACAGTGCCCGAATCCAAGCTATAAAATTCTGTCCCAATCCCATTCGATCTAAAACATCCCATAAGAATCCCCAAAGAACCCTATCGAATGCCTTATCCGCGTCTACAGACATCAACACAAGTTTATCCGCACACTGACTAGCTCCCCACAGTAAGTTAAGGGTCCTCCTAATATTATCACTCACCTGTCTATGCTGTATGAATCCCGCTTGATCTTGGTGGATTAAAGAAGGCAGCACCTTGCCCAAGCGCAAAGCCAGCACCTTGGCTAGAATTTTTGCATCTAAATTTAGCAGTGAAATAGGGCGATACGACCCACATAGTAGAGGGTCCCTCCCCGGTTTTAGGAGTAAGGTCACTCCAGCTTCCCCCATAGTAGGCGGAAGACTAGATCCCTGAGGGATCCCGTTTGCCACTCTTGCCAGTATTGGGCCTAACTGTTCAGCAAATTGTTTATAAAAACAACCCGTGTAGCCATCCAGACCCGGTTATTTCCCAGACTTCAACTTCTTAATCACGTTCAGAATTTCCATCTCCTTAACTGGTTCCTGTAAGTATGCTCGATCCGATTCAGACAAAATCGGTAGATGGACAGAATCAAGAAAAGTAGCCTGAGCTCCTTGGTTAGCCGGGTCTGGAGGGCCGTACAATTGGGAGTAAAAGGCCAAAAACTCACTTCTAATATCCGAATCTACCACCTTCAGAGCTCCCGATGGAACTCCTCGTATCTGAGTGATAATAGCTCTATTCTGTTTAATCCTGATATATCTAGCTAAGTGAGCTCCCGCCTTATTGCTATGTTCATAAATTTGTAGACGGAAGCGTTCTCGTATCTTCTCAGTATCTTCAACCTGAAGTTGGTACAATTCATCTCGCGCTCTTTTTAGTTGAATCAATACTGTTGCGTCCCGTGTTTCCTGGTGTGTCTTCTCCAGCACTGTCAATCTTTGACGCAATTGGTAGAATCTCTGGGTTCTTTGGCGCTTGTATCTAGCCCCCCATTTAATAAGTTCCCCTCGGACCACTACTTTTAAAGCATCCCATAATATAGCGTCGGTAACCTCCCCGTTATCATTCAATTCTAAATATTCTGTTATAGTATGTGCTACTGCTGCAACAACTGGGGGGGATCCCAAAAGCGAATCATTGAGCCTCCAGTACCTATTGCCTCCCTGGTCCAACACACCGGTGCAGGCCACCCAGACGGGAGCATGGTCCGAGATGTGCAGGGGTTCTATTTCCGCCATGGATAACCCTCCCATCTGATTACGATGTATCCACAACCCATCCAGTCTAGTATATGTATTTTGTGTATGGGAATAAAATGTGAACGTTTTCTGAGAGCCATGAAGCAAACGCCAACAGTCTACTAAGCCCAAGGAAGACATCAATTTGCCTAAAGCCCCAGCAGGACCATTTAAGGACCTACGCCCACCGCCCGAATGATCTAATGTGGGGTCTGGAGGGACATTAAAATCACCCCCTAGATATACTGCCCCTTTAACAAAAGGGCTCAGGATGGATTGAAGACCTCTAAAAAAAACAACCTGACCTGTGCACGGACCATAGATATTGATAACAGTTAACACTTGGCCTTGCAACACTCCTTGTACTGCCAGACATCTCCCCTCTTTGTCTCTATATATATTGTCCACCTGAAGACCCAAACCCTTTCGCACCAAAATGGCCAGCCTTCCCGCCCTTTTAGTGGCTCCTGGTCCTTGATGTATCCAAATCAAATCAAATTGAGGTCTTTGAAGAAGACCAGTGTCTCTGGCTCTCAAGTGTGTCTCTTGAAGCAAACAGATGTCCCATTTCATACGTTTTAATTCTCTAAACACCATGCTCCTCTTGCCGGGACTATTTAGCCCATTAACATTCCAGGATCCAATAAGGATCTCTGATTCCCCTCCCCCTACTCTCTGTCTGACCGGCTCATACCGTTTAGCCAATCCCCCCCTCCCCCCTTCGGTAAGCCGAGCTGCTTAACGCAGAATCAGCCATTATGAGAAAAGTACGTCATAGCAAAGAGGCTCATCTTGATCGCTATTTGAATCTCTACAGTCACACACTCCATTCGTCCCTTTCCCCCACAGTCCTATGTTAACTCCATTCATTCAACCATCTCACTGTCTCTACACACTCAACCATCCAAGATTATTGTTGAAAGTCCCTCTAGCCTCATAGTAAAAAACAACAAATATATGTTTCCCTACTATCAGTATCTAGAAAATACAAGATATAATGAAAAGCTGGAATCCAAGAGGAACTGACAAGTTCAGGGAGGAACAGGTAAGTTTAAACAGAACCAACCCAGGGTCTCGCCCTAACAGTTAGCACCAGTTCCCCCTTCATACCATGCAATCATTCATCCACCCTTCCCGTCCACCCCCTCCCACTACATAGCAAGTATCCAAACAAAATGAACTATAGACCTGGAAAAAGCATTGTAAAAAATCAATAGAAATAAAACTAGCACACAATATAAAAGCAAATATTGGACAGCGTACTGCCCATGATGGGCTCATAATAACCAACCATTTTAAGTATATAGGAGCCCTCATAATTATAATCAAGGAGTTGGCTAAGAAATAAGTAAGTAGAACTCCTCAGTCTTCAACAGTGAGGTAAAACCCAACAGGAAAAGTCTATAATAATAATAATATGACAGTTCAGGTGTCAGATGTAGAAGGCTGAGGAATCTGTGAGAGCACAAGTATCCCTCGGGGTAGGGTTATCCAGATCCTTTGCAGGACTTAAATCACGACTGTCCCCAGGCATCCGGCAGCCCAAGTCTTTCAGGGCCATCCAAGCGTCAGCCACTGAATCCACCCGGCGATGTTTCCCATTTACAGTGATCAACAGCCCAAAAGGGAATAGCCAGCGATATCTGTATCCCTCAGCCCGCATAAGTTGAGTCACTTCTTTGAATGCCCGTCTCTTTTGAAGAGTCGCGGAGGCCAGGTCCTGGTACACACCTACCGCAACACCTTGCCAGGTAAAATTAGGGTGACGTCTGGCCGCTTGAAGAATCCGCTCTTTAATCAGAAAGTCCCCGAAACAGACAATGATGTCTCTGGGGCCCGTGCCCCGGGCTGGGCCTAAGCTCCGATGAGCTCGTTGTAACACAATAGGGCTCAAGTCCTCCCGATTCTCTTCCTGTAGCAAGGCAGCGCAAAAATCCTGTATCACTGTACGGGCCTCCTTGTAAAGCTCCTTGTCCGGAAAGCCTTTAAATCGCAAATTAAGGCGCCGAGAACAATTTTCCAAGTCCTCTATTTGAGTCCGCAAATCTTCTAGCTGGGACACCGCCTCATGTAACTCGGTGGATTGTGTTTGCACGGTAGTCTCCACGTGCGTCATTCTACTCTCGTTTGCTGAAACCCTGGTGCCCAATTCGCTCACCTCGGATCTTATCTCAGCCAGGGCCACCCGTACATCTGCTCGTACCCCCACCATTTCCTCTTTCAATTCGCGAAACCACCTCTCTAGATTCCCTTCCAAATGTTGGGCTCCCGAGTCAGTGTCTGCTACAAGTGAACCGACATGCTTAGGCCCGAGCTGCTGCGCCATCTTAGTAGGGGCCGTCGGGGACTCGGAAACTTGCGATCTCGTTTTTACAGTCACTGCACCTGGATATTGGTATTTCGCTAGCTTTTTCCTGCTCGCCATGCAATCACGCTGGAATGGCACCCGCAGCTCCGCTCTCTCAGTACTGTAGAATAATTTTATTGAACTGACAGTATCGAGCCCCTCCGGAGCTCGAAAATTAAGCGGCCATGCTTCTCGATGACGTCTATATTCTTTTTCTTTGATGATCTTATCATCGGGAAAGGAACCTGTCATATCCGACATGTTTCGCCGACAGGCTGCTTCAAGAAAAGGTCCCCCCTTCACAACTTATTCTGCACCATCCCGATCCACATAGATATAAACCAAGACTGAATCATCCCAGCCTGAAAAAAAGAAAGACATGGATATGTGTTTCGATTCATTTTCTATCATTGTCTGTTGATGGGATGTTGGATATGGTATAGTGGTGAAAAGTAGCCTTTTACCACATTACATATCAAGGTTATGGGGTGAGGTTTTGTGTGGGGGGGTTATTGGGGGGAGGGAGGGAATTTTAAATGAGCACCTTCCACTGATTATTACTATTGGGCTCATAATCAAATATATAAACGTCCAAAAAGTACTCTAAATCGGCACGTGGACGTCTTAATCACCAGGATGAACAAGTGCTGATAATCAAAACTGCCTTTCTGGACGTCTAGTGAGGTGTCCCAGCCTCTCCACATCCAGAGCTCGAGATGGGCATGGTGAAAGTGAGTTATGGGTGGGCTTTGGGCGTGCGTAAGGGAGGGTTAGACTTGGATGTCTTGCAGCAATAATCTAATGTTTTGCAAGACGTCCTGGATTGAACTTAGACGTTCAGAGCTAGACCTATTGTAGAAACGTCTAAGTGCTACATAGGTGCCCAAACTGACCAGATGACTACTGTATACATCAAGGTAAGACACCCTCACACTCCTCTAGTGCTCAGTGACCCCCTTCCACCACACAAAAATGAGAACAAAAAACTACACACCTGGTTCTAAAACAGCAGCATCTGGTATTGGGAAGCCTACTAGAGCATCAGGTCTGTAGAGTTACCTGGTGGATGAGCTAGCTGGTGAACCATAGAGAGGAGAACCCGGGCCCATAAGGCACTCTAACCACAACATCTATGGTATTAAGTATAAGCCCATAAAAACCCACTCAAACCCTACTCTACTGCCAAATAGGTGCCTCCTGCAGCCATAAGGGTTATTGGGATGGAAGATAAGTGGGTATAGTAGGTTTGGAGGGAGTTTTGGGAGACTCACCATAAATTATAAAGGGGTTATGGTGAGATATACATCTGACACCCTTTATGTACGGTTCACAGCAGTGCCCTCTAAGGTGTCCCACTACCCTGTTGGGTTCATAGTCATTCGCGCGCCGACATTGGAGCACAGACAGTTCGGCACAAGACACCAGTGCGCTGCAGGAAAACTTACTTTTAAAGAGCTCCGATGCGGGGTATGAGTGGGGAACCCCCCAGTTTACTTCATACTCTTCGTGCTGCCTTTGGGGGGGCTTTTCTACTTCATTCAGCTGTTCCCATCCAACTTAACTCTTCCTTGAGGTATTCCTCCATCTTGACAAAGTTAGTTCTTCTGAAGTCTAGAACCTTCAATCTTGAGTAAGTCCTCTCATCCTACACTTTGATATTGAATCTCACCATTCTGTGATCACTAGATGCTAAATGATCACCCTCCGTAACCTCAGGAACACTTCCCCTGTTTGTAAGCACCAAATCCAAAATAGTTCTATCCCATGTGCTGGAACAATTCTTCCTTTAGTGAATCCAAGATCTCCTTGCTTCTAGATGATCCCACAGCTGGGACAGTCCAATCAACGTCCTGCTTATTAAAATCACCTACCAGTAGTACTTCCCCTTTCTTAGATCCCCCAAGTCCAATATCTATCTTCAGGTGGCACTGTTGAGGGAGCGTCATCTTGCTGCCTGCCCTTTCTGCCGCTCCCCTTCCCTGCATCTAAGGCTTTCACACTTCTCCCCACAATCAGCATTTTTTCCATTATATCCCCCCCCCCCCAATCTACCTTTAGTTTTCTGTAAAAGTCACTGAGCAGTGGTAGCAATTCTCTGACGTCGGTCCCTGCGTCTTCTCTCCACTGTGGCCCGCCCTCTCTGACAACTTCCCGCATCCGCTGGGGCAGGCTGCAGTGGAGAAAAGATGCAGGGACTGGTGACAGGGAATCGCTACCACCGCCCAGCGACTTTTACAGAAAGCTAAAGGTAGATGCGGGTGGAGTGGGGGCGAAGGAATGCCGATTGTAGGGAGAAGGGTGAAAGCCTTAGATGCCAGGAAGGAGAGTAGCGGAAAGGGCAGGCGGCAAGATGCCACTCCCTCAACAGTGCTGCCGCCTCAGTTGGCCTCATTATAGGGTCGCCCTTGGTGCTGCATATGTCTAGCAGCGCTATAGAAATTATAAGTAGTAGTATATTGGGGGAGGGGTCCAGAGGTCTTCAGTGGGAAGCAGTGATGAGCACTTCACATCAGATTGTCTTTTTTACCCATGCTGTTAATGAGTTAGCTCTCTATGATTATCGTGCTCTGCCTTTGTCTTTTGTGCACTTCTCAGCTTCTGCACAGAATAGTTAATTGACCTCATAATTTAATGGGTTTTATTGAAGCCATAAAGCTATCAGAGTATGGTTTTAAATATGCTATTTACTGGTGCCTAACCTTGTACAAGTATATACTGTATAATACTGTATGTGTGTGTCATGGAAACATGATGGCAGATAAAGGCCAAATGGCCCATCTAGTCTGCCCATCATCTCTTTCTCTCTCTAAGAGATCCCACGTCAAACTTTATCTGTCTCTATCTAATATATTGCCTTTAACACCTTTTCCCTGAGCAATAGGACTTGCCACTAGAAAGGTGACTTTCTGCTTATGGCAAAGTATGTAAAACCACATAGGGGCCAGCTTTGCTGCTACATCCGTTTGGAGGCCTTTGTGTTCAAGGCTTTCAAAGGCACTTTCTGATATGTTTAATTGGTACAGTCTAAAGCAGCCAGTGCCCGTTAACTGTCAGAAGCACTAACAATCTATGAAATATCCTCCTAGCCCCTGTGGATTGACAATGCAATGAGGAGATGGTGTGCTACTGGTACTTCACAATAGCTCACCAGGGTGGGAGGTGACAGGCTGATGATGTCAGTCCTGTGTTCGCAGCTGATGTGAGAGGATGACTCAGGGCTCAGAGCATTTCCTGGAAAGCAGATCCCCGGCTCCGAAGGGCTTTGTTAGTGGCTTGTTTCTAGGAATAGTCAGGGCTTAAATGCAACTGCCTTTCCCAGCACAGCCATATCTAAGGAAAGGGAGGAACCTGGGCAGAGAGAGATTCTGTTCCTGGAAAAGTAAAAACTGTCTGATTCCTGTGGGTGACCAATGAAAGAAATGGAGCTGGCTTTAACAAATGCCTACACTGGTTTGTATCTACAGTTTCTTTTTGTTGCCCCAACAAAGGGGCTTTAATAAAGTGTGCTAGAATTTTGCTTTTGCACATAGCGCACATTAATAGCGAAAAATGAATGCAAGGTGTGTGTGTGTGTAAAGTCTTTATGGTAAAAGCATTTATCACAGACAGTTACTGCATGGGCAGATGGTGCAGGCCTTCTGCACTCTTGACCCAGGCATAGAACATGTCATGGGGTCTCCTTTTCCCTGCCTCCCACAATCTGATTCACCCCCCCTCCCCTGAACCGGCTACCTCCCTTGTTCCAAACTCTTTGATCTCCAAACCCCATCTGATCCCTCTAATGTCCTCTCCGATCCAATCTTCTCTATTCCCTCATCATCAAGCCTCTCCCACTTGTCACTGACAGTGTTTAGGGTCTCTTAGCCACTTCAGAGACCCTTTTTATTACTAATAACAGTACATGCAAACGAGCTTGCAAATTAGTCCTTTTAAGTATACAAAAACAGTTCAGCCCTTTATAAAGCAATTCTTTCAGTTTAGTAGAGCCCGTTTGGCTGGCTTTTCACCACATATAGCTGGTACATGGGTAGTTACTGAAATGCAGTGGTGAGGCGAGAGAAACAAGTTGAATTGGAGGCTTAATGAGTAAAAAAAACACAAAAGGAAAATCGTCGTCAATTGTTCTGCATACTATGTAAACAGTAAAGCAAAAGTAACTAGTTACTTAATTTAGTCGATCCTATTGAGTTACATTGACACCTAAAAATGTAAGTAATTACAGTATCTAGTGTTACTATAACTAGTTACTACCTAGTACTGCAAAAGAGTCCCTACTATTCCCAAAGGTATGGGGTTCACTCCTTTCTCCTATCCCAGCGGACACGCGGCCCCCCAGGGACTATTTTGCGGCCCGCAATCTGTCCTCTCCACTTCACAAGTTTTCCGATTGTGGAGAGGACAATCGCGTACAGACCGCGACTGCGGCTCGCCTAAAGCAGGGGTCCCCAATCTGCTTCCCTTCCCATCTCACTGCCCTCCCCCAAGCCACCGCAATCGGGGGAACAGGCCAGCGCCGAGGTCTTTGCTCTCCCTGCTTATCTTCCTCAGCTCGGAGCTGACCAATTCTCACCACCCGACATCAATTCTAATGTCGGGGAGGAAGTTCCGGGCCAGAACTTGGAATACGAGGAACGACTTAAGAGACTGGGATTGTTCTCCCTTGAGAAAAGGAGACTGCGAGGGGATATGATCGAGACTTTCAAAATACTGAAAGGAATCGACAAAACAAAGCAGGAAAAAAAAATTATTTACAATGTCCAATGTGACACGAACAAGAGGACATGGACTGAAGCTAAGGGGGGACAAGTCCAGGACAAATATCAGGAAGTTCCGCTTCACGCAACAAGTGGTGGACACCTGAAATGCTCTCCCAGAGGAGGTTATTGCGGAATCCACCGTTTTAGGATTTAAAAACAAACTAGATGCACATCTCCTTACGAGAGGCATAGAGGGATATGGGTGACTAAAATTACGCCAGGTGTACACCTAGCTGGGCCTCCGCGTGTGCGGATTGCTGGACTTGATGGACTGAAGGTCTGATCCGGAGATGGCAGTTCTTATTCCAAGTACTCTTTTTAGCTACAGTAGCAAAATAACACTCAAAATGTAGGCAGTTGGTTGGTTGGACTGAGAACTTTGTAGCACTCCCTCATATTTGTTTATGAAAAAGTTCAGGATGATCTTTCTGGGTACCCTTCTTTCCATGATTCAAAAAAATGATTAACTATGCTCTCTATACTTGAAAGATGCATATTTTCACATCCAGATATGTCCCAATCACAGGAAGTATCTCTGATTTTGGGTGAGGAAACACCACTGCCTGTATCACATCTACATTTTGGCTTCACATCCACTCCCAGAGTATTCACAAAGACCCTGATTCTATAAGTGGTGCCTAGGTTATGTGCCGCTAGGTAGCTAGATCGGTGGCACCTAGCCGAGTTCCGCATGGAACTCAAAATTGGTTAATTAGCTTAACTAGCATGGTGATTGACCATGGTAATTGGCAAAAGCCTTCTGTATGCATATTCTCCAATCCCTCTATAGGGAAAATTCTGCTGAAACTCTAGTACACAGGTGTCGAAGTCAGTCCTCGAGGGCCGCAATCCAGTCGGGTTTTCAGAATTGAAAAGCATTGAAAGCAGTGCATGCACATAGATCTCATGCATATTCATTGGGGAAATCTTGAAAACCCGACTGGATTGCGGCCCTCGAGGATCGACTTTGACATCCCTGCTCTAGTAGGATCAAAGAGCCTATCAAACCTTATTGGCTAAGACAGATCTGGATCCCACTTCTTCTGGAGTTGTTCTCTAAATAATCGTAGAGATTAGACTGTTTTCTAACCCTCATCATGCAGAACAAGGGGTCTCGTCTGCATCCCAGCCTTCAATCCCTGGCCCTCATGGCTTGGATATTGAGTATAGAATTTGGCCACCTTGGACTGCAAGCAACCTTTGCCTTTTATTTGGAGTGTAATAAAGCTCATACCCACCCAGCTTTTTGTTTCTTTTGTCCCAAACAAGATGGGGATAGTCATTGGTAAGTGTACTTTATCCAATTAGCTAGCAGACTGCATTTCTTTCACTCATGCCCAGGTCAGGCTGACTTTGGAAGCTGAGGGGCACCAGGCCCAGGAGAAATATCAGGAAATTCTGCTTCACACAATGAGTGGTGGACGCTTGGAACGCACTCCCGGAGGAGGTCATGATAGAGACCACCATTCCGGGATTCAAGGGCAAATTGGATGCACACCTTCTTGCAAATCATATCGAGCGATACAAGTAAACAAGGTTTCTCAACAGGGAACACCTGGCTTGGCCTCCGCGAGTGCGGGTCGCCGGACTGGATGGACCTAGGGTCTGATCCGGCGAAGCCATTTCTTATGTTCTTATGTCTTGGCTTACACCGTGAGAGCCATGGCTGCATGAGTAGCCCACTTGAGATCTTATCTTTAGCAGAATACCTAGCACAACACAGGTTTGATCACACAATTCTTCAGAATATGTTTGGCGTCTAGAATCCAGCTCTACCTTTCCAGGCCCATTCTTCTCTGTTCCAGGCTGCACTTTCACAACAAGCCTGTTTATTTGTTAATATTATTGGTTTTTGTTGGTCTTGCCATTGCAAGTCCCTATTGACCATTGTTTCTTTGTTTTTACATGAGCCTGATAGCTAGGGATTCCCACACTATGTCCTGCTGGGTCTGAATTCAAGAGGACCTGGAATAGGCACGTGGGATCTCTCAGAGATGGGCAGACTAGATGGGCCATTTGGCCTTTATCTGCCATCATATTTCTATGAAAAAGAAGTTACTCACCTGTAGCAGATGTTCTTCAGAAATAGCAGGCCAAGTATTCTCACATACCCTCCCATGTCCTCTAGAAATTTCCTGCCGGTCCGTAGGGCTGGCACATGCATCGTGCCCCAGACAGTGCTTTTCAGCCACCGGTCCACGTTGCAATCGATGTGGTATTGTATTCGGTCCGGCTCCCTCTTCCTCAGTGCTGCAGTGCACAAAGCCATGGGCAGAGGCTCCTACGCACGTCCTGTGCCTGAACCAGAAGCCTTCTCTCTGACATCGCAACATCAGAAAGAAGGCTTCCAGATGAGATGTGGGACGCATGAGGAGCCGCTGCCCATGGCTTTGTGCACCGCAGCACTGAGGAAGAGGGAGCCGGCCCGAACATAACACCGGGGGGCAGGCTAGAAGGCAAGGCACAGCATGGAGGGAGGGAGATTTTATTTTTGAATTTAGTGATTGATTTAGTGATTGATTTGCATCTGTTTTTCTGTTCAGGAAGAAATGCATTTGTTTCTTTTCCTCTGGGGTTGTACTGCATGTAGAGTCTTGCATCTTCGGGTTTGTTTGTATATATCAGTCCTTTTAGTTTTTGGTCCCATATTTGCATGGGGTTATCTGTGTTCTGGTAGGAATGAATATTGAGAAGCATACAGTGTACTTTGTGTAGTTTAATTTTATGGTTAACTATTATGTGTTGTTAATATGATTATATTGTGTGTGTATATATGAAAAATGAATGGAAAAAATGGTGTTACAATTAGTACTATTATGGGGGCGGAGATTGAGTGGAGATGGGCGGGGTCTGGCCCACAACTTAGCCCAGTGTTCAACTGCTGGTTCACGGACCGGTGCCGGTCGACAAAATAATTATTTTATTTCTGCCAGTCTATAGGTGTCAAAAGTTTGAAGAACTGCTCTAAGAGTTGTATTCATTATGGGTTGTTTTTTGGGGGGTGTTTTTTTTTGGTTTTTTTTTAATCAAACTGCTTGTCCTGTAAGACTTCGACAGGCAAGAAGGCACTTGAGCATGAGTGGTGGTGACCTGAAAAAGGTTTCTAGAAGTTACAGAATGCTGGGCAGTGTCCGCACTGGGGCGCCGTCAGTGAAGTCACCCACATGTGAAATTACACCTGCTACAGGTGAGTAACTCTGCTTTCTGTTTCTACTGGGTTGCATGGCATAGAGCAGTGCTTCCCAAACTATTTCAGTTGAAGGCACCCTAAGTCAAAATAAATACATAACCATTCCTAACCCCCAATCTGGTATCTCTCTCCTCTCCTTCCCTTGCTCGTGGTCTGCCATCTCTCTCCTCTCTTCTCTACTACCTTCCCTTTCCAGATCTAGCATCCGTCTCCTCCTTTCTCCCCTCTCCCGATTTGGTGGCTTTCTCGCTTACCCCACCCCCTCCCAATTATGTACAGCATTTCCCTTATCACATTATAGCTCCTAGGCAGCAGCAGCAGCACTGTGAACACTGAAACAGATGTTTCTGCTATAGGTAGAAGAAACTTGGTGAGCTGTGCAATAGGTGAGCTTTCAACATGCTTCCTTAGAAAGTGTGAAGTTGGCCTTCCAACTGCACTTCCACCCAGTCCTTGTGAGCATAGTCAGAACTGTTCAGCCTCAGCCCTTTTCCAAGAACCTGATTCAGGACCTTGACGCTTCCCCTTCCCTGCATCAGGATTATTCAGCTGTTTGGTGATCCATGAATTATGCAATGTCCTGAAGCTGAGAGGGGGCGGTACCTAGAGAAACAAGGTCATTGCAGACTCGTACTTCTGCTCAAAGCCAGTCATTCCCCCACCTAGTTTTCTCTTAGGCTGGGCTTCTATTGTCCAACATTTTTTTCCATGTAAATATTAATGAGGATTTACTACAAAGTGTTACTTCAGAATGTTCTGCCAATGTGTCCTTGAAAGATCAAAAAAGGGAGAGATTATTAAAGCATGCCATAGAGGCAAACCAGAATATGTGAATAAAGCTAGGATACGCATAAATAAACAAAACAAAAAGACAAAGCACACCCACACATAACAATAAAAACATATGTTCAAGCTACAGAAAGAAACAAAGTATAATTTTAAAGATAACCATCACATTTTTTTAAACTTTAAACAGCCTTCATTTTCTTACCCTTGGCATGGGATCAGAGATTCTTTATACTAAAGGCATTATCTATCATAACCCATAAACATCACATCTGTCAGGATATCAGCATGGTGTGAGGGCTGCTACCCCATAAACCAGTGGTTCTCAAACCAATCCTGGGGGACCACCGGCCAGTTAGATTTTCAGGATATCTCTACTGAATATGCATGAGATATATTTGCATATGAGGTTTGTTCAAAAAGTTCCAGGACAGTTTGAATTGTGCACCAGTGGGAAGTTCTTTTGAGACGTGCTGGGAAGCGTTAAGTAGCTTTAAACCTCACGAGTGGCCTCTTTTTTTTATTGTTTGTTGATATCTGTTTTCATCTCTAAGCTACAGCAGTTTTTGTGAAAGTGCTTTCGTGGTTGGCTATTTTTCATCATGTGCAACCTCAATGAGCAGTGCTTCAGCATGAAGTTCTGTTTTAAATTGGGTAAGACTGCTACAGGAGCATATCATGAGTCGTGGAAGGTGTTTTGAATGGTATTCATGCTTCAAAAGTGGTTGTGAATCAGTGGAAGATGATTCGTGAACTAGAAGACCATCAATGTCAACTGATGATGATCATGTTGATCAAGTGAGGGTTCGTGTGCGTGCTAATCAGCAATTAACTGCTAGAGAATTGGCAGAAGAATGCAACTTCTCCATTGGTTCATACCACAACATTCTAATAGAGAAGTTACATTGCATTACATTACATCAGGGATTTCTATTCCGCCATTATCTTGCGGTTCAAGGCGGATTACAAATGGATTGTCCAGAGATTAGAAGTATTTAGGGGTGAGGTCTCATAATGCCTCTCTACAGAACCATGGTGAGACCTCACCTGGAATACTGTGTGCAATTTTGGAGACCACACTACCAAAAAGATGTGCTTCGAGCTGAATCGGTCCAGCGAATGGCCACTAGAATGGTCTCCGGACTCAAGAGTCTCCCATACGAGAGGAAAGACTGGACAAACTGAAGCTCTACACTCTTGAGGAGCGTAGAGAAAGGGGAGACATGATTGAGACGTTTAAGTACATCACAGGTCGTGTCGAGACGGAAAGCGATATATTCTTCCCCAAGGGACCCTCGGTCACAAGGGGGCACCCGCTCAAACTCAGAGGAGGGAAATTTAATGGTGACACCAGGAAGTATTTCTTCACAGAAAGGGTAGTAGATCACTGGAACAAACTTCCGGTGCAAGTGGTCAAGGCCACCAGTGTGCTTGACTTTAAAAATAAATGGGACATCCACGTGGGATCCCTACGGGGGTCGAGCTAAGGAACTGGGTCATTAGCACTCAGACTTGATGGGGTGGGTCAGAAGAGTGGGCAGACTTGATGGGCTATAGCCCTTTTCTGCGTCATCTTTCTATGTTTCTAGGGAGTAGTTTGTACATTTCTTTGATTTGCTAAGGATTACATCTGAGTTGTCATGATATTGGAGGTATATATGTAGTAGTTGCAGGTGATGCTGGGACATTCCTGATTATGTTAGTTCGGTTTTATGTGTTTTTTGTTGTGGATGTGTCGTGTTGTGGCAAAGTTGATTTCATGGTTGATGATCAACGACCAGAAGAACAACTGCGTCATGATCTGTCAGAATCTTCTTGAGAAGGCAAATAAAGACAAAACATTTCTTGATAAAGTGATAACTGGTGATGCGACATGATTCTACGGTTATAATGTAGAAACCAAGGCTCAATCATCTCAATGGAGAACCAAAACATCGCCAAGACTGAAAAAAGCTCAGTAAGTTTGGTCAAATGTCAAAGTGATGTTAACAGGTTTGTTTGTTTTTTTACATTTGCACCGTTGTTCACTATGAATTTCTACCACAAGGACAAACTGTCAACCAAAATTCTATCTGAAAGTGTTGAAATGACTCCATGAGAGAATCAGGAGGAAGCAGCCCGAACTTTGGAGGAAACAGTCATGGTTTCTGCATCATGACAATGCGCCCACTTATGCTGTCATTAAAATTCACAAATTTTACACAAAAAACGTGATGACAGCTGTTTCCCAGCCACCTTACTCTCCTGATTTGGCCTCTGCTGATTTCTTCTTGTTTCCTAAATTTAAAGGAAAGCAATTCGACACTATTGAAAACATAAAGTAAAATTTGACATAGCAACTTTTGGATATTCCTGAAAATACATTTAAGTACTGTTTCCAGAAGTGGAAACAACGTTGGGAAAAGTGTATATATAGGGAAGGGGAGAACTTTGAAGGGAACCTAATGGAATAAGCTGTAAAATTATTTAATACATTTTTATAAAAATCAGTCCTGGAAATTTTTGAATAGATGTCGTATAATGGAGGAAATAGGCATGCAAATCTGTCTTATGTTTCAAGTTTATTAAGTATTTGATTAATCACTTACTCAAATATCTAAGCGATGAACAAATCATTCAATTTACAGATAATACAGGGGTTATAAAAGACAGATGGACACTGAACAAAACATATTAAATTAACGACTAACAGAATAAACAGAAAAGGAAAACAAAGGGAAAGGCAGGGTAATGAAATACAATAATGGTGTTAGGTCAAAAGCGCGCCAGGACAAAGGCGCGAGCAGACAATTGAGCGCAGCTTGGAGGCGTGCGCCAAAGAAAATTACTGTTTTTAGGGCTCCGACGGGTGGGGAACCTCCCCACTTTACTTAATACAGATCGCGCCGCGTTGTGGGGGGTTTTGTTGGGGAGCACCCCCAGTTTACTTAATACAAATCGCGCCGGGGTTTGGGGGGTTGTAACCCCCCACAATTTACTGAAAACTTCACTTTTTCTTTGTTTTTAGGGAAAAAGTTAAGTTTACAGTAAAATGTGGGGGTTACAACCCCCCAAACCCCCCACAATGCCGGCGCAATTTGTATTAAGTAAACTGGGGGTGCTTCCCAACAAACCCCCCCGTCGGAACCCCTAAAAACAGTAATTTTCTTCGGCGCGCACCTCCGTCTTGCGCTCAGTTGTCGGCGCGCGCCTTTGTCTTCCGCGTTGTTGTGTATGAACCACAATAATAATGATAGAAAGAAGGACGATTATGGTAAAAAACAATAGGAGGGAAATAAAAGAAGTAGCCTTATGAGAATAAGCAAAAATAGGCTGGGACTCCTAAATATCATAAGCGTCTTTGAAAAGAAAGCTCTTAAGTGTACTTTTAAATTTATCTAAGTTCTTTTCTTCTCTGAGTTCCAAGTTTGAGGAGCTGTAACAGAGAAGATAAAGTGCTGTGTATTAATAACATTAAGTGAGGGCAGATGTTGGTCAATAGATCTCAGTGATCTGATTGGGGTATAAGGGATCAATAACTTGTAGATGAAAGCTGGGGTTTTATATAACAGGGATTTGAAAGTAAGTAGATTTAGTTTATATTGAATTTGATGCGCTACTGGAAGCCAGTGTGCTTTCTTAAGAAGAGGAGTGACGTGATCAAATTTCCTTGCTTTCATTATGAGTTGAATTGAGGTATTTTAAATGATCTGCAAACGTCTAATTTCTTTTTGAGCTATTCCCATAAGTAAAGCATTACAATAATCAATTTTTGAAATAACCAGGGAATGAATTAGTATATTAAGAGACTTTGGGGCATAGAAATTTGGATAGTAAACGAATTTGGCGAAGTCTGTAAAAGGAAGATTTAACAATATTACTAATATGATTATGTTAAGTCAGTTTTTCATCAAAGATCACCCCTAAGATTTTGATATTACTTATTAGTTGTAAGGCAGTACCTTTAATCGAAATTGGAAAAGAAACTTTAGAACTATCTTTCCAAGGGAAAAACATGATATTTGATTTATTAACATTGAGGGCTAATCTGTTTGTGTCAAGCCATTGATGAATCTCCTCAAGTTTCCTGTTAATTTCTAATGTTTCTGCGGGGTTAGTTGGGTCAAGTGGATGCAAAAGCTGAATATCATCTGCATAAGCGGTAAAGCCAATATCTTGGCAGAGAGTCATAAGTGGTGCAAGAAAAATATTAAACAAAAGTGGTGAAAGAATGGACCCCTGTGGAATACCATAAGTTACTGAAAAACTTTCTGAAGTTGAGTTATTGAAGGATACAATTGAAGTGCGATTTTCAAAATAAGATTTGAACCAGAGGAGAACCTGATCTGTAATGCCAATGGACTGTAATCTATCTATGAGAAGGTTATGGTCAATCGTATCAAATGCAGATGAAAGATCAAGGGAGATCAGAAGGACTGATGTATGGTGATCTAAGAAGTAAAGTATGGAAGTGTTTAGGCCAATCAGTAAATATTCGGTAGAATGATACTGTCTAAAGCCCATTTGGTTAGGATGTAAAATGTTTGTTTTTTCTATGAACTCGGATACTTGATTAAATACCACCTTCTCAGTTAATTTTGCCAAGAAGGGGATATTTGCGATTGGCCTGTAATTGGATTTTTCTTCAGAACTAATTTTTTGGTCTTTAATAATGGGTCGAATGACTGCTTCTTTCCTTGCTAAAGGCATTACGCTTTTTTGAAGACTTTCTTGAATTAGTGCAAGGATGAAGGGCCCAAAAATAGTAAAATAGCATTTGAGAATAAAAGGGGGGATAGAATCCACTTGAGAGCCCTTGGTATTAATAGTTTTGATAAGGGATTCAATCTCTGAAAGATTTGGTAAATTAAATTGGGAACATTTTGAGGATAGTGAGAATCTTGAATCGGTTTGCTCCTGATCTGATATGGAATATAGATTCATAGTAAAGTTTTTCCTAATACTGTTAACCTTCTCTATGAAGTAGGTAGCAAGTTCATGGGCGGTGGGCAGGTTATTAGTTGTTTGATTTTGTTTATTAGAAATTGATTTTAGAATGGAGTAAAGAGTAGAAACATTTTTAGCTTTCAGAATTAGTCTGGAATAATATTTCATTTTTGCCTGATTTATTTTTAGTTTGTATAGATTAGAAGGTTCTTTATATTTTTCATGGTTATGCATATCTGTTAAGGATATCCTGAAAATCTGACAGGTTTGTGGTCCCCCAGAACAGGCTTGAGAACCACTGCCATAAACTATATACATCCCATCTCCTAGTATTCACAATGTGCTACCAGAGATGCTGTCCTCCACAATTTGAAAACATCACATCTGCCAATATTCTAGAATGGTGTCGGACACTGTAATGTTCCCTAGAATCTCCCAATATCACAGCACAGTCTCAGGGGAGCTGTAGTGTTCCCAATAATTTATAAGCATTGTATTTCCTAGAGCCCCAGTACAGTGACTGTGGTTTTATACTGCTTAAAGTAATATTTACTATCTATAATAATAAAACGCTAAGCGCACATGCGCACTCTTAACGCCGTGTTGCCTGATCTGTAGTTCCGTGGCCGGCAGAGTGCGCATGCGCGCTTACCACGCATCTCTCTGTCTCGCAGCGGGCTTGCGAGCTCCAGCCAGACAAAGTTCATTTTTTTGTTCAAAGCCCCCGCCGCGGCTCCTCTATCGAACCTCACCAGAGTCGGAGAAGACTTCCGACTCTGGCGGGGATCGAGAGAGGAGACATAGCGTCGGCTTTGAACTAAAAAATGAACTTTGGCTGGCCGGAGCCAGCAACCCCGCTGCGAGACAGAGACATGGCTCCCTTACTACCCCCTTCCCTTCCAGCGGTCCCGACTACAAACCTGCCGATTCCAGCAGCGTGTGCAGCACTCTACACACGCTGCTTCGGGGCCTTCTACTGACCTGATCTGCTCTGCCGCATCTCTGATGATGTCATCAGGGACGTGCCAGAGTAAATCAGGGCAGTAGAAGGCCCCAAAGCAGCGTGTGTACAGTGCTGCACACGCTGCTGGAATCGGCAGGTTTGTCGGGATCGCGGGAAGGGAAGGGAGGGGGGCAGTAAGGGAGCTGGCCAGACCACGGGAAGAGAAAGGGGAGGTAGGGGAAACGCTGCTGCTGCACAGGGAAGTGGTGTGGGAGGGAATACTGCTGTGGCTGCTGCACAGGGAAGTGGGGGGGGGAGAAATGCTGCTGCATAGGAGGCAGGGAGAGAGATAGATAGATAGAAAGAAAGACAGATAGCGGGAGGAAGGGAGACAGAAAGAAAAGAAGAAAGACCAGGGGCAGGGAGAGACACAGAAAGACAGACAAAGGGGGCCAGGGAGAGAGACAGATAGAAAGAAAGACAGCAGGAGGGAAAGAGAGAGACAGAAATAAAGACAGACAGACATATATTCTAGCACCCGTTAATGTAACGGGCTAAAATACTAGTTAACATATAAACTTAATGTCTCAGAATATCCTAGAATGATGTTAGAGGAGCTGTGTGAGATGTTCTGTTACAACCCATATATGAATTCTGAATGCTGAAACTTTAAATTCAATGGAAATAGAAAAAAAATATTACATTATCGCATCTGGGAAGAGTGGAAAACTTGTCAGAAGACATGCAAATTGGATCTGCATGCCCCCTCCCCCTGCTATTTCTCTAGAAGCATTCAAAGAGAGGAGTTTAGTTCCTAGGAAAGCTGTGGGTGTTTTTGGCACAGAAAGCACTCTGGAACAAGCAGGCACTTCTGAGTTTGACATTTGACTTTCAGTCTGATAGTGCCATTCAAGGGAAAACCTGTGTGGAAAACAAAAGTGGCATTGACGTCAGAAGCTGAACGTGTTACTGTGATGAGGGGGAGGTGAGGAGAGGTAGGATGAAGCAGCCCCAAGGGAGAAAAGCAAGAAATAAAATTAGAAAGAATCTTGAAAGGCTCACAGCTTCTTACATACTTCTCAGGACCCCAAGAAGAGTTGATTTTTTATTTTAGGTATGTATATTTGGAATACATAATGTTTTAAGTGCATTATAAATTTTCTAAATAAATAATAGTTCGGTTTTGACCCCAATGATAGCTAACATTTTTCTTTCCTATTTGGTACTGCTAATTCAAGATTTAGGGTTACCGTACTTGCTCAGTTTTAAGCTCATAATTTGTGGAATGCTATTTTTCAGCTATCCCTGAATCAGAAAGTAGAAATGATAAAGTAAGGGCTGGATGAAAAGATATCCCCATTTTCATCTCGAAGATCCAAAATCAGCCTGGTAGAAAGGGAAACAGAGAAACATGATGGCAGATAAAAGCCAAATGGCCCGTCCAGTCTGCCCATCCGCAGTAACCATTATCTCTTCCTCTCTCAAAGCAGTACTTGAACCATTTTCCCTATCTATACCAGTGGGTCCACAATCTATCTAATGCACCTGGGGCAGTGGAGGATTAAATGACTTGCCCATAGTCACAAGGAGCAGCAGAGGGTTTGAACCCACAACCATCTGTTCACTGGGAGTGATCTGGGACACTAAACTAACATTCAAGCACTGTATCTCAAAAATAGTGATAAATTCATTTTACACAATATATCTTAAATTTGCAGATGATATGAAGTTATTCAGAGTAGTGAAGACACAGGGGGATTGCGAAGATCTGCAACGTCACATAATCAGGCTCGAGGAATGGGCATCGACGTGGCAGATGAGGTTCAACGTGGATAAATGTAAAGTGATGCATGTATGTAACAAAAATCTCATGCACGAATACAGGATGTTCGGGGCGGTACTTGGAGAGACCTCCCAGGAAAGAGACTTGGGAATTCTAATCAACAAGTCGATGAAGCTGTCCACGCAATGTGCGGTGGCAGCGAAAAGGGCGAACAGAATGCTAGGAATGATAAAGAAGGGGATCACAAACAGATCAGAGAAGGTTATCATGCCATGGTGCGCCTTCACCTGCAGTACTGTGTCCAGCATTGGTCGCTGTACATGAAGAAGGACATGGTACTACTCAAAAGGGTCCAGAGAAGAGTGGTTAAGGGGCTGGAGGAGTTGCCGTACAGTGAAAGATGAAAGAAACTGGGCCTCTTCTCCCTCGAACAGAGGAGATTGAGAGGGGACATGATCGAAACATTCAAGATACTGAAGGGAATAGACATTAGATAAGGACAGGTTGTTCACCCTCTCCAAGGTAGGGAGAACGAGAGGGCACTCTCTAAAATTGAAAGCGGATAGATTCCGTACGAACATAAGGAAGTTCTTCTTCACCCAGAGAGTGGTAGAAAACTGGAACGCTCTTCCGGAGTCTGTCATAGGGGAAAACACCCTCCAGGGATTCAAGACAAAGTTAGACAAGTTCCTGCTGAACCAGAACGCACACAGGTAGGGCTAGTCTCAGTTAGGGCGATGGTCTTTGGGCACGATGGACCACTGGTCTGACCCAGCAGTGGCAATTCTTATGTTCTTATGGTAACAACTTGCCTTTGCTTCAAAACCATGACAGGTTCATCCCCAACCTATCTGTCTCACCAATTCGAATTCCCAGGCACAACTAATATACGCAGTGCCTACTTGTTCGCTTTTCCATTCCTAAAGAGATACCTCGATAGAACATTATCATTCCAAGAAGGCAAATGGAACAAATGTTTAACTAACCATCTCAAATGCACTTTCGTACCAAACCTTTAGGAAGTCAATCAAAACTTATCTCTTTGACAAATTTCTCTGACCACATTTGATGTACTTCCAAAACACTTTCAGATAAACTTGACTAACCTTAACATGCCAATGTAATTTTGAAAGTTCTCTGTAATGTCGCTGTCTGTATACAGTCTCTTCCCCTGTAAACCGCTTTGAACTGTTTGTGGTATGGTGGTATATAAAAATAAAGTTATTATTATTATATACATATATAAATAACTATTTATTTCGTTTTCTAACCTGTCCTTTCCAGGATCCCAAAACGGGTTACAAATCTATATCCACAGTAAGCCCAAAGACATTAGACAACATAGATAAATATTAGACGGCTCATAATCAAAGCTTAAACATGTCAAAAAAAACCACCCAAGTTGGCACTTGGTTGTCTTAGAAGACAGGTCGTCCAAGTGCCGTTAATTGAAACGGCTTTTTGGACATATCAAGGGACTTTTTAGGCCTCTGAATTCCGCTGTGCACCCAGAGCTGAAAGGGGTGTTTCTGGAGGAGTGGTTAGGGCAGGATGTGGGCCGACCTAGACTTACGGCCTCCGTTACAAAGCCGCGCGGCAACAACCCCGAAGCGCTTTAAATCTCTATGGACTTCGGGGCCGTTAGCGCATTGCAGCCGCTAGCGCGGCTTTGTAAAAGAGGCCGTTAGTCGTCCTGCAGGGATAATTGAATGTTTGACGAGACTTCCTAGGTGAAACTTGTATGTTGTGAGTTAGACGATGTAAAAGCAGGTATAAGTGCCAAAATGGTATCCAAAGTGACTGATAACCACCGCGGGGACAAAGTAAAGACCCACACACACTCCTCCCGTGTTTAATGACCCCGTCACACCCCCACAAAGTTCAGAATGTACATACCTGTCTCCAGAATATCAGCACCTGCTCTAGGAAAGCCTAGTAGAGCTGCACAGAGGTGGCTTAAGGAGTCTGGGGATGGGCTAGTGAACCATAGAGAGGAGGACCGAGGCCCATAAGCCACTCTAGCCACTACATTAATGCTGGAAAATGTGATCCTACCAAAAAAAAAACCCAAACCTTACTATACTGCCATATAGGTGCCACCTGCAGCCATAAGGGCTATTGGGATTGTAGACAGGTGGGTATAGTGGGTTTTGGGGGTATTTTGGAGGGATCACCATAACCTATAAGGGAATTCTGGTGAGATGTTTGTGGCACCCTTTTTGTGACATTCACAGCAGTGCCCTATAATGTGCCCCTCTGCTCTGTTGCAATGTCTGGGTGGCCAGTCTATCACAATGCTGGCCCCTCCCATGTCCAAAAGGTCTTGTTCTGGGCATTTGGGACCTGGGCAAATTTTTGGTCGACAATGTGGTATAAAGATAGATGTATCGGCGGTCTGGATGATCAAATGCCTGGTCATACAGAGATGATTCTCGGAAAAAAAATATTTTAGACATACTTTTCGAGAATGGACATTTTGACGCTGCGACTTTGGGCAACTAGTGCCCGACATCCAAATCGGACTTATACGTTTCTTTTGATTATGGCCCTCCACGTGTCCAAGGCAACCTTGTGCATTGGGGGTACACCATGAGGACAGTTAGGGTCTTAAATTTGAGGTATGTGCTGATTGGTGAATAAGATGGTTTAAGCAGTGAAACAGTCAACATTAAGTTTCAAGTTTATTTAAAATTTGATTTGATCCAATACAATTTACAAATATAAAAACAGGGTTTTAGTAAAAGACACACATACTTTAAGAACATAAGAAGTTGCTTCCACTGGGTCAGACCAGAAGTCCATCGCGCCCAGCGGTCCGCTCCCACGGCGGCCCATCAGGTCCACGACCTGTGAAGTGGTTTCTGACTAATCCTATAACCTACCTCCGCTTCTATCTGTACCCCTCAATCCCCTTTTCTTTTAGGAACCTATCTAGACCCTCCTTGAACCCCTGTAGCGTGCTCTGGCCTATCACAGCCTCCGGGAGCGCGTTCCATGATACACAAAATAGGAGAACGGGTTGAACTACAATGCTTTAAGACAGGTGTCTTAAAGGTGTTTTGGCTTCCCTGGGCCGCAATGGCCCCAAAAATTTTTTCTGGGGCTGCACAAACACTAACACTAGCCGATGAGCAAAAAAAAAAAGGTTGAGCAGGTCCCAAATTTGCAATCACTAATATAGAAGATGTACGTATCTAATAATAAACTTTCATTAAAGGGACATTGTGGAGAGGAACCCAAAAAAGCAGTAATGCTTACCGTGACTGAATAATCCTCCATGTGCACCGCTGACAGTGGGAGCAGCCACAGGCTTCCGCATCCCCACTCTGATGAACAGGGATGCACGCTCCTGGTTCTCCCATTCACTTCTACTATTACAGCTATGGTGAGCCTCTTCAGAAGTGAGCCTCATTAGAGCAGGGATGCTGAATCAGCTGTCAGCAGCGCACTTGGAGGATCGTTTAATCAGGGTAAATATTACTGCCTTTTTGGGCCTCCTACTTTGAGCTTAGGCTCCCTCAAAATGAATATCTCCCCTGCTGTAGCTAGTAGGGATCCCCAAGCCTCACCAACTGACGGCCACCTCCTCCCTCTCCAACTTTCCAAGTTCTGCAGCTGGCAGCAATATTGCAGAGCTGCTGCCTTCCCTCCTCCCTGCCCTCCCCTTTGGCATTCATGCATGCATGAAAACAGTGGCAGCTTGAGGATATTGTCATTGGCTGCAAAGCTTGGAGATTTTGGGTTGCAAGACTGGAGGAAGATGTCTCTAGTTGGCAGAGCTTGGGAATCCCCACTAGCTCAAGTATTTATAAACAACACTCAGGCAGGGAGAAACTTTGGTGCCCATCCACTAATTATGGGCTCCAGTCCCTCCCCCAAATCAGCTGTATATGAGTACGCCACTGAATACAAAAATAATTGTGATGCACATATCCCAAAGCTAACATATTCCAGTTAATAAATTCAAATTTTTTTCTACCTTGTTGTCTGGATGTTTTGTTTTTTTCATCAGCTTGGTCCTAGTTTCTCTTTCTGCTTTTTGTCTATCTTCAACTAATTCTCTTTCCAGTGTCTGCTGTCCATTTTTTTCTCCTCTTCTCTCGTTTCATTTCCTTCTTATGCCTGTCCCCAATGTATTGATTTTTCCTTTTCAGCTTTCTTAACTTTTTTCTTTTCTGCCTCTGTCTACTCAAATCTTGCCTTCTTTTTCACCTTTCTTCTTTTTAAATGTTCAGCTACCTCTTAATTCTCCATCTGCTCTCAGTTTCTAACTCTCCCATTTCCCATCTCACTCCTTTCCCAGACTCCTATTTCCTGCTGTCTACTCTCCATTACCACATTTCTACCACTGTACTCACTGCTCTGTCACTCATCTTGTCATCTCCCTTTTGACCTCATCAACCTGGCTCACCACTTTAAGAATCCCCCTCCATCTCTCCTCTGGTCAGGCTATAATTCCCTGTCCTTTTCTTTCCATCTCCTAGCATCTTCTTTCCATCTCCTAGCATCTCTTCCCTCCTGCCCTCCTATGGGTCCATCTCTGCTCCTCTATCCCCATGGTCCAACATTTTGCTCCCTCTCTCCTGTTTTTCTTCTTCCCTCCCCCCCTTGATGCTGAACAATGAAATGGAGGGGGAAAAGAGAGATGCTGCATCTCTCTGCCTTCCATCCACAGGCCTAACATTTCTCCCTTCCATCCCCAAATCCAACTTCTCTCCCTTTTTCTTTCCAACTGCCCCTATCCCATCTCTCCCCCAGCCTGCCTGCCTTCCCCAGGTCCACCATTTCTCCCTTTCTGTTCCCAACAGTTCTCCCTTCAAGTATCTCCTTCCCTCTTCCTCCACACCACCCCAGGTCCAACTTTCTCCCTTCAGACTATTGCCCACCATCTCTCTGCCCTGTTTCTAGCCATCATCTCTCTGTCATCTGTTTCTGGCCCTATAAGCTCTCTCCCCACATCCAATCTAGCACTTCTTTTAATACCCTCCTCCTCTGTTCTCCCCCTTCTCTCTCCCCAATTGCACCATCTCTTTCCCTCTCTCAGACACCCAATTCTCCCTTTCTATTATCTCCCTCACCTCTGCATCTCTTTCCTTCACTCCCTCCATTCTTCCATCTTATGACTCATGCTCCCCTCTATCTTTCCCTTCATTATGTCTCCTTCACTGCTGCCCCCAGCCCTCTCTGCCTTCTCCTGAAGGGCTACTGCTGCTGGTGTCTGTAACTCCCAGTTCCTAAGCCCATTGATTTTAAAGATTATTTTAGCACAGGGGAAGAGCTTGGATCATTATGAGACTGGAGAAGAGAGGGGTTAGTCCCTGAAGTTCCCTCAAATCAATGAGTTGTACAGAAGGAGGGGAGGGAGGGAAGGTGGTGGGGAGAATGAATGAACTCCGCGCCACCCTTTGGGACTAGAAACCACTGGATGGGCTTCTCTCTGCAAGACGCATGCGGTCCCGTTCACGCTCGAGGGTGTTTACCGTCTTGCTGGGTGCCTCGGTGATGCGGTGTTTTCTGTCTTGCTGGCGCCCTCCTCCATCTTCCTGCAGCGTTCGCTGAAAGCCGTAGGCAGCGGCTTCCATGCGCCTCCTGCGGCTTTTCTGGAAGCGTTCCCTCTGACGGTTTACTTTATTGGAGGAAGTTTGTCCAGGTTTTGGATTCCCTCCTTCCAGTCCAGCTTCTAGCCCTCACCCTAGGATCGATTTTGTCTCTCCTCTGTTCTCAACTTGCCTCCTCCAGCACTGTAATTTCAATCTTCGGGCAGCTGGCAGCTTAAGCGACATGAGCCTGCAGCCTTTGGCCTGCCCTGGAAGCCTTCTCTCTGCAGTGTACTACATACAAGGAAACAGGAAGTCACTGTATAGAAGGCTTCCAGGGCAGGCTGAAGGCAGCAGGCTCATGGCGCTTAAGCTGCCGGCTGCCCACAGACTGAAATTACAGCGCTGGAGGAGGTAAGTTAGGGACAGGGGAGAGGCATACGCAAACTTTGGAGTGAAGGACAGGAGAGAGACAGAGGTTGTGCTGTGAAGGGAGAGAAGAAAGAAAGTGAGAAAGACTTGGGGGGGTGGTTGTAGGAGAGAGAACGAACCACCCGCAGGAGAGGAGGGGGTTGAAAGGAGAGAGAGAAGAACCCACGGGGGAGGAGGGGGGTTGGAAGAAGAGAAAGAAAGAAGCACCTGGAAATGAGTGAAGAGTGGGGTAGGGGCAAAGCTATGGGCAGAATCATTTGCCCTCTTTTTTGTCTTCACAAATATGGTAACCCTATCTACTGCACCCTTCAAGTATACTTCATAAAGCAGTAACAATGAGACAAGGAATAGAAAGGATGTGATGGTTTGGGGGTTTTAGCAGAAAATTTATAGTGAAGAGACTTTTCTCTAATAAACATTTTTGATATCTTGCAAAAGTAAAATAATAGTTTCAAAGGATAAGAATGCTTCCTGCAAAACACTTTGGGATATACACGTAGACAGATGACTTACAGCAAAAAAGCTGGAGGAGTGAAAAGCTATTTTGTCCCATTTGCTTCCACTTAAAAGTTTTCAAACTGTTCTCCGATTGGTCAACATGCACAGCTGTGCCTGGCCACCCTTCTTCTTTGCATTTCTCAGAAAATTAAGTTCCAGTGAAAGAGGAAGGGAGATGGATGCTGAGCTCTTTAAACTGTTCTTTGGAAGATGACCTCATCAAATAGGATAAAAATAGGATAGGTTTTCTTTATGTTTTTATAGTATTTGATTTCCACTTTCAATTAGCTGACACAGAAAGAGAAAGGGGAAGAAACAAAAAGAGAAGGCATTAGATGAGATACCAAGTCAGAAAGAGAGTATATAATCAAAAATATTGAAAACGAGAAAGAAAAGAGTAACAAAGGAGCATGATACCGAGAAAAAAGGGGAGGGAGATAAAAGAAAACAGTGAGAGAAACAGGACACTAAGAGGGGACACTAAACAAGGAAGAATAGACAGTTACACGGAGAAATATTGAGAGGTAAAGGGAGAGGAATAGAGACAGAGAGGGAAAAGGAGACAGAAAATGCAGTGAAATTTTTGAAAAAGCGAAAGAAGAGCGAGAAGAAAGAACATGATGAAAAAAAAAAACATACAGGAAAAGAGAGATAAAGTAGTAAACATCTGAACTAGCCTGTGCTCTAATATGTTTTATGGGCAAGTACACCCAGATCCTTTGAGATTTACAGTATTTTAGGTCAGGTCAGGTGTGTAAATCTCATTTTAATAGTGGACTGCATTAGGGGATAAAAAGAGATTACCTAGATAATATATTTTCCAGTAGATAGGTGTGTCATTCTTAGGGTTGCCAAATTTTACTAATGCATGATCTGGACCTCCTGACCCATCCCCAGGCACACCCAGTTTCACTCATCCCTGCCCTGTTATGCCCCGTGGAAATCAAATACTATAAAAACACCCCCCACCCCCCCGAACTTTAAGTGAAAAAAATAAAAAAGATGCAGAGCAGATCAAAAGACTTCTACACCAGGGGTGTCCAAAAGGTTGATCGCGATCGACAGTAGATTGTGAAGGCAATGCGAGTCGATCGCAGAGCCCATCCCAGGCTCTGTGATAGACTCGTTTTGCCTTCGCATTCTACCTGCTTCCCAACATGGTAAACAGGAGTGCTGGGCCGACCAGCTTCTTCCCCCCCCCCCACCACAACGTCAATTCTGACGTCAGAGAGGAAGTTCTGGGCCAGCCAATTGCTGCCTGGTTGGCCCGGGACTTTCTCTCTGACATCAGAATTGACTTTGGGGGAAAGGCTGGTTGGCTCGGCACTTCTGTTTACTATGTCGGAAAGCAGGGAGAGCTCATAACTCGGCAGCGGGCAGCTTGGGGGCCTGTTCCCCAATTGCGGCGGCTGTGACTTGGGGGAGAGCAGGGAGAAAGAAAGAAAAAGAAAGGGGGCAGGCAGGGAGACAGAAAGAAGGGGGACAGGGAAAAAGAAAGAAGGGAACCAGAAAGAAAGGGGAGACAGAAAGAAAGAAATAAAAGGGGCAGGGAAACAGAAAGAAGGGAAAGAGAAAGAAAGAAAGGGGGGGATAGGGAGACAGAAAGAAAGAAGGGAACCAGAAAGAAAGAAAGGGGAGACAGAAAGAAAGGGGGCATGGAGAGAGAAAGACAGACCGAAAGAAAGGAGGCAGGGAGAGAGGAAGAAAAAGTTGGGGGAGGGAATGAGGTCTGGAGGAGAGGAAGCATACAGGAGGCTGAAAGAAGGGAAGAAATATTGGATGCACACTCAGAAGAAGAAAGTGCAACCAGAGACTCATGAAACCACCAGATAACAAAGGTAGGAAAAATGATTTTATTTTCAATTTAGTGATCAAAATGTGGCCGTTTTAAAAATTTATATCTGCTGTCTATATTTTGCACTATGGCCCACTTTTACTAAACCGCAATAGCATTTTTAGCGCAGGGAGCCTATGAGTGTTGAGAGCAGCACGAAGCATTTAGCGCAGCTCCTTGTGCTAAAAACCGCTATTGCAGCTTAGTAAAAAGGGAGGGGGATATTTGTCTATTTTTGTATGGTTGTTACTGAGGTGACATTGCATAAAGTCATCTGCCTTGACCTCTTTGAAAACCCGCGGAATATAAATGATAATTAACATTTTCTCTGCGTACAGTGTGCTTTGTGTTTTTTAAAATTTTATTGTTGGTAGATCATTTTGACTTGGTCATTTTAAAAGTAGCTCGCAAGCCCCAAAAGTGTGGCCACCCCTGTTCTACGAATTGCTTGCAGAAATTTAAACTGAAGGGAGCTCTAACTCACTCTCTAAGGTAGGAGGAGCACATGCTCAGAAAAAAGTATTTAGGTGTTCAATTCCTTCCCGCAATCTGGGAATTGCAGAGATCCAGAGTATGGAATCTGGAAGGGACATAAAATGTTTATATCCTCAGTATTGTGCTGTATTTTGGCCTCTTCCTAGCTGTCTGCAGATCAATAGGAGCTTCCTCCATTGGTTCTTCTGCCACATCATCCAAATCTCTCTGTTCCACTTCAAGCACAGATCTTCCAATCATCTCTTGCTCATCTGCTGTTTTTCTTTACTCTTCATTCTCTACTTTTCATCTTCCTCCATAAGTGTGTCAAGCTTCTCCATAAATCTGTCTTTCTCCTCTAGTTTTGCTCTGCCCACAGAAACTTTGCTGGCTTGTTCCTACCATGGCTTTTTATAACAGGATCATTGAATTTTGAATTTGTTTTGTACTACTGAGCAAGTAATCCAGTCGTTAGGTCATTGATCAGTTCATCTGTGTTGTAATTTCAACTCCTTGATCACTGATGTCTCTCAAATACAACCCATATCTAATGAGATCCTTAACAGTTAGTAGTTCATCTATACGTAGTTCTCTCCTTGATCCCACCAAAGTGATAGAAATAAGTCCAAACTTGCAGTCTTATTTTTCCTTTGGACATTTTCAATAATAGATTACTGTATATACTCAAATATAGGATGAGATTTTTGGGCTTCCATCCCGGCCGAAACTAACTTTTTTTTTTTACCCTCTTCCCCATGCATACCGTATGCATACCGTATGAAGAAAGGCTGAATAAATTGCAGCTATATTCACTTGAAGAACGTAGAGAGAGAGGAGACATGATAGAGACGTTTAAATATATCACCGGCCGTATTGAGGTGGAGGATGATATCTTCTTTTTTAAAGGCCCCTCTGCCACAAGAGGCCATCCGCTGAAAATCAGGGGTGGGAAATTTCATGGCGACACCAGGAAGTTCTTCTTCACCGAAAGGGTGGTCGATTGTTGGAATGAACTTCCACCTCAGGTGATTCAGGCCAGCAGCGTGAAGGATTTTAAAAGGAAATGGGATACACATGTGGGATCTCTAGGGGGGTAAATTCAAGGGGGTAGGGTTGTTGGAGTGGGCAGACTTGATGGGCTGTGGCCCTTTTCTGCCGTCATCTTCTATGTTTCTATGTTTCTACCTCTTCTCGCATCCCTGGTGCTCCAGTGGTGTATGGACAGGAGCAAACTTTCTGCGCTCCTACCCTGCGCTGTGCCCCTCCTTCTTCACCCTTCCCCCCATCCAAATTATAACTTCATGTCTGCAAAAAGTATAAATATACATAAGATTGAAAAAAAAGGACTTAGCTTGTAAGCTGGAAATCAGATCACAAATTTATAATCTCTGACCTCGATGGGGCCTGTTTCGTCCTGAGCTTCTTCAGGGGCTGGAAAACTTGCATACAGCCATGTTCACAACACATACTTCACATTCGCTCGACAATGCGGGCATTATAATCTTCCAAGCCTTACTGCGCCGGGAGACCCTGTCTCAAAAAAATGGCGGCTCCTCTTTTTGCTGTTTATCAAATTAAGTTAAACACCGGTACATTTATTTATCACCACTAACAGTCACCATGCCAACACTGTCCATTTAGTTCAGTAGACAAACTAAATGAGTAACTTATCCAGATAATTTTTGACCTTCCCTCACCCATCCCCAACCCCTTCATATATGGGTAATAATAATAATAATTTAATTTCTTATATACCGCCAAAGCCATAGTAGTTCGAGGCGGTTTACAATGAAGAAGGGCTGGACAATCAGCAAAAATGGTACAATGGTACAATCAGAGAAAATAGGTGGCAGAGAAAAAAAACAACAAACCAATGGTACAAACAGAGAAAAAAATGGTACAATCAGCAAACAATGGTACAATCGGCGAAGGATGGTACAATCAGCGAAGATAGGTACAATCATAGCAATAAATGGTACAGAGAAGCAGGTCAATACAATCTGCGTAGAGGACATGGTAGTGCTGGGCCATTTATATTTTGTTAAAATCTGAGCTGTACCAAATAGCATATTTGATTATTCAGCTGAATACGAATACACTTCTCCCTCCGTATTCGCTGTGATAGGCTGAAAAATTTGCGGCTGTACTCACTCGAGGAACGTAGGGAGAGAGGAGACATGATCGAGACGTTTAAGTATATTACCGGCCGTATCGAGATGGAAGAAGAGATTCTCTTTCTCAAAGGACCCTCAGCCACAAGAAGGCATCCGCTCAAACTCAGGGGCGGGAAATTTCATGGCGACACCAGGAAATATTTCTTCACCGAGAGAGTGGTTGATCCTTGGAACGAGCTCCCGGTGCAGGTGATCGAGGCAAACAGCGTGCAAGAATTTAAGAGCAAATGGGATGCCCATATGGGATCCCTTAGAGCAGGGGTGTCCAATGTCGGTCCTCGAGGGCCGCAATCCTGTCGGGTTTTCAGGATTTCCCCAATGAATATGCATTGAAAGCAGTGCATGCACATAGAACTCATGCATATTCATTGGGGAAATCCTGAAAACCCGACTGGATTGCGGCCCTCGAGGACCGACATTGGACACCCCTGCCTTAGAGGGTTAAGCTAAGGGAACCTGTCACCAGGAGTGGGATCCCTGGGATAGTAGACTTGGGGGTGGGTCAGTAGAGTGGGCAGACCTGATGGGCTATGGCCCTTATCTGCCGTCATCTTCTATGTTTCTATGTTTAACAGACCCGCGAATACAGAAAAAATGTGAAGAACTTTTTCATATGTTATTCGCTGTTTTCTATTAAAAACCATCGTGAAACCGCGAATAACATGGTGGGAGACCTGGCCTGTTCCTGAAGGAGAGACAAAACATGGTGAAGAAAGTGCCGGGAATCAGCGATTTCTCTATGCAAGCTGATGTAATTTTGGGGGGAGGAGCCAGCATGCTAAAAACCGCGAATAATTGAAACCGCGAATGCTGAAACCACAAATACAGAGGGAGAAGTGTAATGAAAAATATCATTCCGCTGAAAATGAATACAAATAATGGGCACTGAGCTTTAACATAACAAAATAATAAAAGAAACAATATGAAATCAGAGATCAAGTGTTATTTCAGTAGGATTCAGTAGGTATTGTAAAGCCGCAGATTATTCGTATTTAAATCACTATTCGGGGTCAAATAAAATAAAAAGTATTTGATACAGTCCTACGCCTCATACTATCCATATAACTTGCCTACAAAAGTTATATATTAATCACTTGCCAATGAATGCGTAACTTGTTTAAATATCGATCTGACAGTGAATAAAATCCACTATATTCTATTATTGTGGTGTCTGGGCTTTGAAAGTCCATAATCTTTATGTGTTGTTTCTCCGTAGTTTTTACTGTACATTGCTCTTTCTTCCTTTCCTATATTCCTTGTCTGTTTATTCATCAAAAAGTTAGCAAAAGGTTTGAACCCAACGCTTTCTTTTTTTAAATGTCGTCTTTTCTGCACTTCCCTTTCATTCCTCTGCACCCCCCCCTCACCCCCCACCCCCACCCCTTGGCCTAAAGTTTTAGGCTACAGGCAGTTCTTTGATTTTGCTCAGTACAGAGTGGAGAATTCTCAGAAGCGTCCTCTGGGCTTTGCAGCAGCAGTTCCTAGAACTGGGTTTATAGTTGCTGACTCCACCAATCCTGATTCCTAGTATATCCTGCCGAACCCTTACTCATTCTTCCTTTTATCATCCATCTTTCTTTCCCCATTGCCTCACACATAAAGCATAGAAACCTATGATTTCTATACTCTTCTTAGCTGAGAAAAACTACAGTCTGATTAAAGGTGCAGGAATTCCATGCAGATTGGTGTTTCAAGTTTCAAGGACAGGCGTTCCATATGCAAGACTCTGATTTACAAGCCCCATGGTTATTGCTCAGCAAGACTGGATTTAGATTACTTTCATTTTCAGGTGTCCGAAGAGGTCAAGAACCTCGGAAACTCTTATCTCTCCTATTCCTTAGCAGGCCCAGTTAGGAAAATGCAGGGTTTGATCTGACTTTTGCCGGTTTTTCAAAGCCGCAATAGGCTGTCGAGGTAAATGATCCGACACTCAGGAAGTCTACGAGCATTGGAGCATTTACCTTGCTGGCCTGCAGTAGAAAGCTCTCCTGCAGCTTTGTAAAAGGGGGCCTTTATTTTTTATTTTTTTTTTTCTAGCAAGTTCTTGGAATTATGTTAATGATTCTCAGAAGAGATTGGCCAGTTCCTGCCTAATTGCTAAGACCTCAGGAGGGTCATATTGCAGAGCTGATCAGATGAAGTGTAAAAAAAAACTGTTGTCTATAAGATTATCCTATTGTGAAAATATTGTTGAAAAGAGGAAAACATGGGTGATGACATACAATTCAAAAGTTATCAGCTATCTGCAGTGTCCTATGGCAGACCTGAACTCATTAGACTACATTAGAACTACTGCAGGACCAAATTGAGAGATATTGGCCTGACCCACTCTTAAAAACATTCAAAGATAAGTTCTATCACATCTATATTTGTTTTTGTGTTTACATGTTTTTGCTCCTTGGAGAAGGAGGATGAGCACTAAATCCTTCTCCTGGGCATACTTTAGTCACCTTCAGCGAGTCGTTCTACTTATTTATTGTCATTTGTTAAACTTCCAGTTGCCCAGTTGCAAATATGGCAGTTTACGAGTCCAATGGTTAAAACAGAACTTTTGGTCTAAATTTTTAAAAAGATAGAAATGACACATAAGGGAGAGAGGTCTGATATACCTGCATTTAATTATTTGCAGGTATTTTCTCTGTCCCTAGTGAGCTCTTAATCTAAGTTTTTTGTGCCTGGAGCAATGGAGGGTTCAGTGACCTGCCTGGAATAACAAGGAGCTGCGGTGGAAATCAAACTCCAGTTCCCCAGATTCTCAGCCCATTGCACTAACCTCCAATAAGCTCCTAAGACAAATCCAGATCAAAGGACATACAGAGGAGAAGAACGGATGCCAGGACCCGTAGATATCAGTTAACCAAAGACTGCTACTATCCCCAAATTATCCTGTTAGATCACGTCACTCCACTCTTCAAAGACGCACACTGGCTTCCTATTTGCCAGCGTATACAATATAAAGTTTTACTACTTATTTTTAAAAACTTGATTTTCAAAGAACCTCAGTGCATTTCTAAAATGCTAATTCCCTATAGCTCCGCACGCGCACTTAGGTCATCTTCCCAAAACTTATTAGTTATTCCATCTTTAAAAATTATAGGCACCCGTAGATTAGACATGTTTTCAGTCGTGGACCCCCAATGGTGGAATTTATTGCCCCAATATATAAAAAATGAAAAAGACATTCCCTCTTTTAAGAAATCTTTAAAAACATTTCTTTTTAAAAAGATTTTTAATACATAAAAATTTTGCTTTTTAATAAAATTTTTTCCGTTTCAAGAATTTTACTACCTCCTCAATGTTTTACCCTTAAATGTGTTTCTGATTATAAGATATGTAACTTTAACCTCCCTTTCCTCCCAATTGTTGTCTGTCTTGTCCAATATCTAATGTTTATATATTTATTGTATGTTTTTATCTTAATTAATTGTATTTTAATGTACATCGCTTTGTATAAAGATATAGCGATTTATCAAATATTTAATAAACCTTGAAACCTTGAAACCTTGAAGTAAGCGTCAAAGTACTCAATTCTTCAAGACTACCTTAAATTTACAATCAGAAGGCTGCAGCTGAAGCTTCAAAGGCAGTGAATTCTATAGGGAGGGAAACTAAATGCTAAGGAAAGCAAAGTATCTAATCAAGTGATGGAACTACAAGTAGATTAAATGAAGACGATCAAAGAATACAAGAAGTAAGGAGTACGAAAAGATGAAAAATATAGTATAAGGTCTATGAACAATTTGTCACCACCAATAAGGAAGACGCACACAGAGGAACACATTAATACATATATACAGACTGGCACTAGAACATAGAAGAAGAGAAAAAGAGCTTTGGATTGAGAGAGACGATGAGCAGAGGAGGCTGGGAGGGCAGGTGGTTTTAATGGTAAAGGTTTTAGAGACTGAGAGCAAGTAGGAAGCAGATTGGGTGGGAATAAGGTAGTAGAAATATCAGGGAGGTTTAGTGAGAGCAAAGGACAATATGAAGATTGACCATGTACTGAGCTGCTAAATAGCAACAGAATGCACCAACGCTGCAGGTCAAAAGAGACATCTTCTTTCCATTCTGATATATAGCAAGTATAAATCTTAGTGTGATATACGTGCACCTAACGCTTATGGAATAAGTCAAATGCTTGGACTTTCCAGTCCCTCCCAGTAATCCCTTATTCTCTGCCCATTTTAATGGTGCATATTTTAGGACAGTGCAAGAATTTGAAGGACTTCCCCTGTTGCAGCCAGGTGATCAGGCGAAACAAGGATCCCTGTCGGGATTATGAATTCTTTTGCAGGAGCAGTGAAACTTCTGGATCTACTGGAGTGTTTGAAGATTTAAAGAACTGAAGATTTGGTGAACCATTGGGGACTATGAACCGAGTGTTTGATTCTCCAGCTAAAGATAAGAGTTTTTCTAACTTTCATGTGCACAGACAGTGGTTTGGACCTTTTTGAGATATGGAGCAAGTTCTCTGTGAAGGGTTATGCCAGTGATAACACTGAATGCCACTAGAAGTTTTTGATTTATGCTGCTACTTAAGTTTGAGGCTTTTAGTCCACGTGTTTGTGACTGATAAGACACTTCTGCTAGCTGACTTGGTAACAATTAAATATAGCTGTGGCATTAGTTTTTGTTACCTTTTATATTGGATTTTGCATATTTGTACCTGCCATGATATATATAAAGAAGACTGAGAGGGGACATGTTTGAAACAGTCAAGATAATGAAGGGAATAGACTTAGGGGTCCTTTTATCAAGCTGCGGTAGGGATTTAACATGTGGAATACCGCGCGTTAAACCGCCTGCCGCGCTAGCCACTAACGCCTGTTCATTATCATTTATATTTTGGGGGCTGGGGAGGTTCAAAGAGACCAAGGCAGATGACTTTAAAAAATGCAATGTCACCTCAGTAACAACTATACATAAATAGACAAATATACCCCCTCCTTTTTTACTAAACTGTGATAGCGGTTTTTAGCACAGGGAGCTGAGCTGAATGCCCCGCGCTGCTCTCGACGCTCATAGACTCCCTGCGCTAAAATCCACAACGCAGTTTAGTAAAAGGGGGCCATAGTGCAAAATATAGACAGCAGATATAAATTCTCAAAACGGACACATTTTGATCACTAAATTGAAAATAAAATCATTTTTCCTACCTTTGTTGTCTGGTGATTTCATGAGTCTCTGGTTGCACTTTCTTCTTCTGACTGTCCAACTTTTTCTTCCTCCCTCCCTGCCTGCCCCCACCACACTCCATTCCCTCCCCCAACTTTTTCTTCCTCTCTCTCCCTGCCCCATCCCCTTTCTTTCTTTCTCTCTCCCTGCCTCCTTTCTTTCTCTCTGTCTTTCTTTCTGTCTGTCCTTTCTTTCTCCCCAAGCCGCCACCGCCGCCGTCGCCTGGGAACAGGCCCCTAAGTTGCTGTTACCGCCGAGTTCTCCCTGCTACCGACGCTGTAACAGGCCAGCAGCCTTCCTCCCGACGTCAATTCTGACGTTAGAGAGGAAGTTCCGGGCAGCAATTGGCTGGCCCGGAACTTCCTCTCCGACGTCAGAATTGACGTCGGGGGGAGGGGGGAAGGCTGGTGTGCCCGGCGCTTCTGCAGTCTGGTCTGTTACAGCTTCAGCCAACAGGGAGAACGCAAAGGCAACGCGAGTCCATCGCGGAGCCAGGAATGGGCTCCGCAATCGACTTGCATTTCCTTTGCGATCTACTGGTCGAACGCAATCGACCTTTTGGGCACCCCTGGTGCAGAGCATGGGAAACTAGAGCTTATGAGCAGGTTTTGGCACAGAGCAATTGTAATAAATACCTCTACGCGAAAAAGAATTATACAAAGGAGTATTCATAATGGCAGAGAAATCCCGTAAGCGACTATTCATTAATGCCAAACAGGTGCAGTCAGGTTTATTTTGTTTATATTCCAAGTCACTTTCCTTTGATCCTCAATTTAAGGATTCATTTGAGGCCATGAATACCTGCAATTTGTTGACACAAACTGTACAATTTTTGTAACACAAAAATACTTTAAACTACCAGATGGTAAATGCCACTATATTTATATCATATAAAAGAGTTAAGAAGAGCTAAGCCATTGGAAGAACAGGTAGCAATATGGAACAGTACATTCAGAGCAATATTTAATCAGTTGGCCCCTGAAATAAATATGCTTTGTTAAACAAATTAAACCAGCACCCTGGCTATCAGAAGAACTGTGCGAACTTAAATAAAACGCCAGGTGATTAGAAAGGGCATGGCAAAAAGCAATGAATAATAGCCACAGAACTGCAAAATTACTAATGCATTATTCCCCCTTTTACGAATAAATTCTATGAGCGTAAGAGTAATACCGTCATGACTAGCCATGAAAAACCCTAACGCAGCTTCATGAAAGGAGTGGGGGGATAAATTGCTTGTTTCAGTTAACCGTTCAGTCATTCTAGAGTTGTCTCATAGTATGAAGGATCTTTCTCATCTACTGACTACGAAATCTTTACCATTTTTCTGACAGAATCTTAAATATTTGTAAAGGGTTAGAAAATATTGATAATTGATAAAGCCTGAACCTTTGATGCTCATGTATGTCTGCTTATGTGCAGGCTATGCATATCAAACAATAAACTGGCTGTACTTCTTGGCTACCCACATAAGCATAAAAGGAAAAAATGAGAGAAGAAAAACAAGTTCCACAAGATCTTTCTTGGATTAGCTGCCTTTTCCTTTATTTTCCTGTTTATAATGAAGTCAAATATAAAGTGCTTATAAGAAGCAAACAGAGACTTTGGAAAGAAGCTTGTCTCAGAGGCAAAAACTTGTTTAGGTATATTCAAAGCAAGAGAGTGGTAAGAGAATTATTTGGGCCACCAGTAATCAAGAAGTAAAAGGGTCATGAATGCCACAATGGTTAGACTTGGGGGGAAGCCACTGGTTGCAAGGAGTCTTGCTACTATTTGAGATTCTGCCAGGTACTTGTGACCTGGATTGGCCACTGTTGAAGCAGGACCTAGTAGGCTAGTATGTTCTTATGGAAAGAATAAATAGTATCTTACAGGCCGCATCGAGGCGGAGGAAGATATCTTCTTTTTCAAGGGTCCCACGACAACAAGAGGGCATCCGTGGAAAATCAGGGGTGGGAAACTACGAGGTGACACCAGGAAATTCTTTTTCACTGAAAGAGTGGTTGATCGCTGGAATAGTCTTCCACTACAGGTGATTGAGGCCAGCAGCGTGCCTGATTTTAAGGCCAAATGGGATCGGCACATGGGATCTATTCACAGGGCAAAGGTAGGGGAGGGACATTAGGGTGGGCAGACTGGATGGGCCGTGGGCCCTTATCTGCCGTCTATTTCTATGTTTACTTTCTTTACTTAGCTCTTCACTGAGAAAGATGTAAGGGAGGTACTCATGCCAAAAATGATATTAAATGGTGATGAGTCAGAAGAACTGAAACAAATCTCTATAAATCAGGAAAATGTAATAGGGCAAACAAAAAAAACTAAACAGTAGCAAATCACCTGGACTGGAGAGTGTACTGTACGTCACAGAACACTGATAAAGTTAAAAATGAAATTGCAGATCTAGTAATCTGTAAATTATCTTTACAATCAAGTATGGTATGTAAAGATTGGAAAGGGGCCAACATAAGACCAGTTTTTAAAAAGGGTTCTAGAGGTGACCCAGAACCCATAAAAAGAATGAAAAAAACAAAACAAAAAACTTAGAGGAGCAGCTGCAAAGGTCAAAAATTTATATCAGATGTGGAATGTTATTTACAAATACTATCCTGGAAGCCCAGAATAGATATATTCCATGTATTAAAAAAGGAGGAAGGAATACCAAAAGGCAACTGGCGTGGATAATGAGCGAGGTGAAGAAAGGTATTAGAGCCAAAAGAGAATTTTTCAGAAAGTGGAAGAAAAATCCAACGGAAAAGCACAGTTACTTACCATAACAGGTGTTATCCGGGGACAGCAGGCAGATATTCTCACATGTGGATGACGTCAGCCATAGAGCCCAGTATGGACAGTGTTAAAAGTGAACTGTCACTTTAAGTTTTAAGAAACTTTGCGACAGCCCGCACTGCACATGCGCGAATGCCTTCCTGCCTGACGTAGGCTCACGGTTCCTCAGTTCCGTAAGCAAGCTAAGAGGCCAACCAGGGGAGATGGGAGGGATGTGAGAATATCTGCCTGCGGTCACCGGATAACACCTGTTACAGTAAGTAACTGTGCTTTATCCTAGGACAAGCAGGCAGCATATTCTCATATGTGGGACTCTCCAGCTTACTGAAATAGGATGGAGGGAGAGTTGGCCATCAAGAATAAAATAAATTCTGTAATACTGCTTGGCCAAAACGACCATCTCTTCTTGAATAGGATTCTAGACAGTAGTGAGGTGAATGTGTGAATTGAGGACCAAGTAGCTGTTTTGCAAATTTCATCAATGGGAGTGGAATGTAAGAAAGCTACTGATGCTGCCATAGCTCAGACTTTGTGTGCTGTTACATGACCCTCGAGCTGCAGCCCAGCCTGAGCATAGCAGAAAGAAATACAGGCCGCTAGCCATGTGGAAATAGTTCTTTTTATTACAGGTTTGCCCAATCTGTTAGTTGAAGTGAAGTCCTATGTGGCTTAGTTCGTTGTATGTAGTAAGCCAAAGCATGTTTATAGTCCAGTGTATGAAGAGCTGTTTCTCCAGGATGAGCATGAGGCTTTGGGAAGAAAACTGGTAGCACAACGGATTGATTGAGATGAAATTCCATGACCACTTTCGGTAGGAATTTGGGATGAGTGTGGAGAACTACCTTATCATGATGGAATACTGTGAATGGCAGGTCTGCCATCAATGCTTAAAGTTCACTCACTCGACAGGCAGAAGTGAGAGAGATCAAGAAGACTACTTTCCAAGTGAGTAGAAGCCATTGGTTCAAACTTCAAATGGTGGTTTCATCAAACTGGCTAGGACTACATTAAGATCCCAGACAACTGGTGGAGGCTTGGAATTAAAAAATCCCTTCATAAACCTGGAAACAAGAGGATGAGAGGCCAGAGATTTATTGTGACAGAAACGTGGAAAGCACTAATAGCACTGAGGTGAACTCTGACTGAAGTAGTTTTTAGGCCAGAATTGGAAAGATGGAGAAGATAATCCATAGAAACATAGAAACATAGAAGATGACGGCAGAAAAGGGCTACAGCCCATCAAGTCTGCCCACTCTGCTTACCCACCCCCTGTCTATGCCCTAATGACCCAATTTCCTTATCTTGACCCTCGTAGGGATCCCACATGGGTATCCCATTTATTCTTAAAGTCTGGCACGCTGTCTGCCTCGATCACCTGCACTGGAAGCTTGTTCCAATGATCAACCACTCTCTCTGTGAAGAAATACTTTCTGGTGTCGCCATGAAATTTTCCGCCCCCGAGTTTGAGCGGGTGCCCTCTTGTGGCCGAGGGTCCCTTGAGAAAGAAAATATCATCTTCCACTTCGACACGTCCCGTGAGGTACTTAAATGTTTCGATCATGTCTCCCCTCTTCCTACGTTCCTCAAGAGTGTAGAGCTGCAATTTGTTCAGTCTCTCTTCGTACGAGAGACCCTTGAGCCCCGAGATCATCCTGGTGGCCGTCCGTTGAACCGATTCAATTCTGCGCACATCTTTACTGTAATGTGGCCTCCAGAATTGCACACAGTACTCCAGATGAGGTCTCACCATGGCCCTGTACAACGGCATTATGACTTCAGGCTTTCGGCTGACGAAACTTCTATTGATACAACCCAATATCTGCCTTGCCTTAGATGAAGCCTTCCAATATTGATGATAGAGACCAAAATGGAGCATCTTGGTGGTGGAGAGTACACCACGTATTGAAACGTGACTACTTTTGCTGATAACATTGCTAGGTAGAGGGCTTTCTAGAAGCAGCTGTAATGGCTTGTACTGCATCAGACAGATTAGGATCTACTGAAGTTAGGCCAAGAGGTTCCACGCTGTGAGGTGTAGTGATTTCAGATTGGGATGAGTGAGCAGAGATGGTAAGATTTACAAGGGAATTGGATACCTAGCACTCAGCTGAAGTAGAAGTAGAAGGGAGTACCAAGGTTGTCTGGGCCACCGAGGAGCTATCAGGATCATGGTGGCTGATTCTCGCTTGAGTTTGTCTAACGTCTTGAGAATGAGAGGGATTGGTGGAAATGTGTACAGGAACTTGTCTGTCCAATCCAGAAGAAAATCATCTGCTTCCAGACATTGAGGAGAATACTGCCTGGAATAGTATTGAGGCAATTTGTGATTGTGGGGAGAGGCAAACAGATCTATCTGAGGACTTCCCTATAGTAAGAAAATATTGCTTAATACTTTGGAGTTAAGGGTCCACTCGTGCGATCAAAGAAATCTGTGTTGGCTAGTGTTGTGACCCTTGCATATATATGGTTTTGAGAAATATGTTTTGAGCAATCACCCAGTTCCAAATGTGCTGGGCTTCTTGACAAAAAGGAATAGAGCCTATTCCTCCTTGTTTGTTGATGTAATACATCGCTACTTGATTGTCCATGCAATCTAGGAGGACTTGATTGGAAAGACTGCTCTGAAAGATTCTTAGAGTATTTCGAATAGCTCTCAGCTCTAATGGTTGTTGTGTAATGTTTTCTCTTAAGCAGACCAGTAACCTTGTGTGCGAAGATCGTCCAGATGCGCTCCCCAAGCATACATGGATGTGTCTGTGATGAGCACTTTCTGATGTGGAGGGATGTGAACTAGTAAACCCCTGGAAAGATTGGTTGGATCCATCCACCACTGAAGCGATTGACTAAGAGGCAAGGTGATTGTAATCTTTTGAGATAAAGGATCGAGAGCCTAAGACCATTGAGATGCTAGGATCCACTGAGATGTTCAAGTTTGATTTATTTAATATACCACAAATATAAAACCAATGTAAATCTAAGTGGTTTACAATAAAATGTAAAATGAATTAAAAATAAAAATAAAATGGGGTAGGGGAAAATAAAAATAGGCAAGACAACCATAGAAACATCAGGAAAGGAAGGAATTGGTAGGTTACAATAAAACAACGAGAAGAAAAGGTTGGGGAAAGGGAAGGAATGAACCATGTGGTTAGGGATGGAAAAAAAATTGAGTTCTTTCTGCCCATACAAGTGAAATGAAAAATTTCAGGAATGCCAGTGTAGAAAAAGGTTGCCTGCTACATTTATAAAGTAAGGAGTTTAAGAACAGAAAGCCAAGGAGAAATAATATGCCTTTATTTGTGCCTTATAAGTCACGAATGATTTTTCTAAGCGAAGATAAAAAGGCAGAGAGTTCCAGAGAGTGGGAGCCATGACAGAGAATGAAGAATGTCTATGAAAGTCAAGGAAGAGTTTTTGAAAAGAGGGAACGACTAACTGGTGCTAGTCACCTATGGAGACTTGCCCAGGGCCAAACAAAAAAACGAAGGGTTGATTGAACCCGTACATTTATATTTCCTTGGATGAGTGTGGATTTCTAACAGGTAGCTTAAAGCTTTTTACCAATTTTTATTGGTACAGTGTAAAAATAAACATTCCTTGCAGTACACTCTCTTCCCTTTTTTGTTGTATCTCTCCCTCCCTCTGAAACCGACCTAAACACAGAATTTGTATGGAAGCACATGTAATTTTGACTTATTTGCGGCTTAACGTCTCATGTTTAGAAAACATGCCATTTTGTGAATTTTCACAGCTGATGTGGTTGGATTTTTTATTTTTTTTTAACCTTGAACTTTTCGTTTGATAAAAGGGATTTCAAAGGTAAACCTCCTGTTTGTCGCCTCCGCCTTGTTTTTTTTTCTCTCTCTTTCTTTCAGAAGGTGAAAGGGAGGGTAAAACATTTCCAGAACAAGTTGCTCTCTCGAGCCTGCGGCATGAGATAAAATAAAGCATCCTCCCGCCCGCTTCACGAGAAGCCGGCACCTTCCAAGAAAGCCAGAGGGGGCGGAGCCCGCACGCGCCGCCCAGCCAATCAGAGGATAATAAGCGGAGCCCTCTAGCAATTCCCAGGAACTGGCTTTGCATCTGGCTTCTGGGGAAAATGACAGGAACGGGGGTGGAGAGACGGTTCCCGCCCTGCCGTTTAGACTGTCCCTAGGGACGGCAGCGTCAATCACTTTTGTCAGCAAACGCGTTTTGCCCTGGCTTTTGGTCTTCCCTCTTGGGTTTTCTTTCTTTTTTATCTGAGTTTTCTTTTTCTCTTCCTAGTTCTATTTGTTTTTAGAACTTTATGAGTCTCAGTGACAACTAAACCAGTTTTGTCTTTATTCTGCGCTCATCTGTCAGGCTTATGAATAGTTTTTTGTTTTTTTTTAATTTCTATACCATTTTTTTCCAAAACGGTTTACAAAAAGTTATATACATAAAATATTATAAAAATCAGAACAAGATAGGAACAAACAGATTCAATCTTTACATAGAACTAGTACCTTGTGCTGAAATGATGGGGGGGAATGGATTGGGACTGGTATGCTATCTTTTATAGTTATACAATACAACCACACGCAAAGCGATTTACATACAGGCACTTCAATTATTTTTCTTATCTGACCTCTTGGGCACACAATGTATCTGATGTACCTGAAGCAGTGGGTCACCGGGTTTGAACCCACAATCTCAGGGTGTGGAGGCTGTAGCTCTAAGCACTGCGCCACACTCTTTTTCTGGGGTTAAGGCAGGGTTGCCAGCTGTCAGGAGAATTATTCTCGCACACATTTGGTTCATTAAAAACATCATGAGGGCTGGATGGCTTTCTGGTGCTTTAGTCTCAGGGTTTATAAAGCTGCAAATGCATGTGTCAGCACGTACAACAAAATGGCGACGATCACAAGTGTGCCAGTATAAAAGTTAAGTGGGCAATAAGAAGCTGGAAGACTGACAGCAAACAATGTTTAAAATTAAGCTGGCAACACTTACCAAGTAGGCTCTGCCTCCATCTACAGCAGTGGTCTCAAACTCACGGCCCGCCAGGTACTAATTTGAGGCCCTCGGTAAAATAAAACCGTTTCTTGATCATATGTCTCTTTAGCTATAAATGACAATATTATTATTAAGCCTTAGCCAAAAGGAAAGATTTATCAACTATAAAGAGTTTGACCTCATGTAAAAATGTCATTTCTTTAATAAGACAGCTATTTTTCCTGAGGCCCTCCTACAAATCCAAAATGTGGCCCTGCAAAGGGTTTGAGTTTGAGACCACTGCTATAGATGGATGGAATTCTCCTCTCTTTCTGATAAAGATTTACCCCCCTTTTACAAAACACAGACACAGTTCCATCATTCACATTAATGGTTTTATTATAATTTGTGAAGAAAATATGAGAATTTGCTCGTAGTGTTTGTCGTCATTAATATACGATAATGTAATCTCACATACTCTGTAATTAGTTTATAAAATTTTCTGCTTTCAATAAAACGCAAATATCTAGAGTTATTTATCTTTTTTTTTTTTACTGAAAAGTGCTGAAATACCCAATGTGTGGCCTTTGTGGAGAAAAGTTTGGAGACCCCCGTTCTAGAGGAATAGATTTTTGGCATTCTATCCTAGTGCAGTGCCTCAACTGGTCCAGCAGGAGAGGGAGACTTTAGAGAGAGGGGAAGTTACCGGATCACAAGTGAGGAGAGGGGGAAGGAATGAAAACTAGATTACAGGGATGGAGGGACACCAATGCAAAAGCTGGCTCAGAGGCCAGAACACCAAAGTCCCTTGAACCAACCCTGATAAGTTGCTTTATCCTGTTAGCCAGATGAAGTTGGTAGATCAGATTTTAAATAAACATATACATAATCCTTATTGGCACCCCAAGTGTGATTTAAATAATTATCTTCTGTTCCCAACTTCTTACATTTTGCATATTTGTGAAACATTTACATAATACCTATGAAGTGCTTTCCTGTCCCCTCAACCTGCTTGTCTGTCGGGAGGGTATCCGCGCATGCATGAATGCCTCTCCTGATGCCATCTGCTTTTCAAAACTCGGCCAAAGTACCACGTCCAGTTAATGCGGATGTCTGAGCAATACAGAGGCATTATAAGATACTTGGTCTTATTTACCATCCCTTTCCTAGTAATACCTAGCATCCTGTTTGCTTTTTTTGGCCGCCCCTGCTGCACACTGAATATGCATAAGAGAGATCTGAATGCACCACCTCAAGTTAATGTGAACCTCTTTCATGCATATGAAATGTGGATATCCTAAAAACCTGACTGCCTGGATTAAGCCAATAACCCTTGGTTTAATCTCTTGTTGCTGCAATCCTCTGTGACTTCATCTTAAACATTTTAGAAGTAAAATCAGAGAAAATCTAAATAATATATGTCTGATTAACCAAAGGTTTCTGCCCCTGGGAGGGCAAAACTCTATAAATCTAGACCTTTATTCATTTTCCTGACATTTTATTACACATCAGCTAAAATCTCTTGCAGGTAAACTACATACTTTACATACAGTACAAAGGAAACTTGAAAGCACTGTAACATGCACGGATTCACTTCATTCAGCAAGCACATTTTTTAAAGAACAATCTTTCCCTCAGGGTATAATCAGTGCATAGTATAAACATGTACACAAGTTCTCCGAATCTCCAGGGTTTGCACCGGCTTTGTTTTGTGTTTTGCTGGCATCTTCTCTCCAGTGGGTTCAGCACTGTTTAAGTTCAGCTATGATATAGTGGTGTCTCCAGTAAAGAGGGTCGTAGCTAGTTATGTGTAGCTGGTGGCGGCACAGGGCACGAGAGGTGAGGGTGACAAAATTGCACCCATCCGTTGGCCTCCCTTGCTCAGCCAGGATTTTTTTTTTAGCCTGACCTCCCAAAGAAGCTCAGAGCAGGTTACAAATCAGGTACTCAAGCATTTTCCCTATCTGTTCCGGCAGTCTCGCAGTCTGTCTAAAGTACCTGGGGCAGTGAAGGATTAAGTGACTTGCCCAAGGTCACAAGGAGCAGCTTGGAGCTTAAACCCACAACCTCAGGGTGCTAAAGCTGTAGCTCTATGTCACATGTCTAGAGAATTGTTTGCATCTGAAGAAGAACTTCAAATTCAAAGGCATGGCCCTTGTGGACATTGTTCTAACTGTAACATTATGGCCACGATCTCCATGTTCACCAACCCGGTGGATAGGAAAGAATACACTTTAAGACACAATTCTAATTGTCAATCTATGCGTGTAATCTATTTTATTAAATGCCCATGAGATCTGCTATATATAGGACAGACATCTAGAACATTGACAATAAGGATGATAGAGCATAAAAGCTGCATCAATACCAAAAAGATGTCAGCACCAATAGTGTCTCGCTGTGTGGAGCAACATGTGTTTAGAAATCTTAATTGTTGGGTGATTGAGAAAATGCCCACATGTTTGAGACGGGGAGACGTGAAAAGACAACTCTAGCAAAGGGAACACCAATGGATTAATCGTTTATATGCTTTATATCCGCAAGGTCTGAACACCGCGTTAGAGTGGCAACCTTTCTATTGAGAATAAACGCCCTATCATGCTCTATTTCTCCTTCTGGTTTTCTCCGGTTTTTAATCTCGATTTCCTGGTGGTTTGAGAATTTTGAAATTGGTGGATTTGCACCCTCTTTTTTTCATGTGGATGCATTTTATAAGCACCTTTTAAGCATTTTTTTTTTTTTTTTTTTACTTTATTATAGTTCTTCACTAACGTTATGTTTCATGTTAAAGTGTCTAGCAAATCACGTATCCCATTGGTGATGACGTCATGACACCTGGCTTTTTTTGAATGAGCCGGGTGCATCACTCGGCCCTGCGGCCATTTTGGTTCTGCCAAATCCACTTTGTAGTTGCGTGGAAGTTTGTTACAAACTTGGATCTGTGAGCGATTGTTCTGCTGAATTTTCCCCTAATGTAGCTTTGCTGACGCAAAACAAGTGTACTTTCTGTCTGGAGAAGGTTGCTGTGGAAGTTTTTGAAGAAGAGAAGAAACGTGTTGCCACAGACAGATTATTCTCAGATAGGTTTTGTTCATGCTCCATTAAAAAAGAAAATTTTTGAATGTTATACTTCACATGTATTTCACCCAGCTGTAGCCATTGACATTAAGCCTTATGCAGTGGAATCTTGATTATTATCCTGTTTAGAAAGAGAAGTTTGGAAACAAAAGTCCATTGGATGTATGAGAGCCTTATGATATATCTATGTGTGGAGTTTTTTACAGACCAGTGATGATACTGACGGCTTAGGGTACTTTATAGTCCTGGCTGTCTGTGCATGAGGTCTGTTTTTCTCCAATTTTTTGTATTTATGATTTTTTGTTATTCTGTTATATGGAGAAAGTGGAGAGGGACAGATTCTTCAAACGTTTGAAAACTACAAGAACGAGAGGACATTCGGAAAAATTAAGAGGGGACAGATTTAGAACCAATGCTAGGAAGTTCTTCTTCACCCAAAGGGTGATGGACACCTGGAATGCGCTTCCAGAGGGTGTGATAGGACAGAGTACGGTATTGGGGTTCAAGAAGGGATTAGATATTTTCCTGAAGGAAAAGGGGATAGAAGGGTATAGATAGAGGACTACTATACAGGTCCTGGACCTAATGGGCTGCCGCGTGAGTGGACTGCTGGGCGTGATGGACTTCTGGTCTGACCCAGCGGAGGCACTGCTTATGTTCTTATGTTCCTTTGATTGGATGATTGTGATAACCTGCAATGCACACCAACAGTATGTTTTTTCTTTTTTGGGCTCTTTAGAGAAACATAGAAACATGATGGCAGATAAAGGCCAAATGGCCCATCCATTCGCAGCATCCAATATCTCCACCTCTCCATAAGAGATCTCATGTGCTTGTCCCATGCTTTCCTGAGATGGGGTTGGGTGGGGGGAAGGAAAGCTGGCAGGGAGGAGAAAATATTCTGGGACAGGGTTGCTGAATAGAGGGAAGGTGGTAATACATAGAATGTTGCTAGGAAAGAAGAGAGAATGTTATTTTTGGGGGGTGAGTAAAGTTGAAGAAGATGTTGTATCATATTGTAGGGGAGATATATACAGATCAGAGGAATGGATGCTACTATGCCTAGTGGAGGCGGTGAAGGTGATGTTTCTATTCTGATATTTCCTCACTGAGTTCTTGGAACACTAACTGATCCAGTTTTCTGGCTATTCACAGTGAATACACAAGAGAGACTTGCATGCATATATTGTCCTTGTCATATGCAAATCTCTCATGTGCCTTCATGATCGATGTACAGAAAACCAGAATGCCAAGGAATGTCCTGGGGACTGGGTTGAAGAACACATGGTTAAAATTACTGGATTGCATTTGGCTTGGCTTCTGTTCTGAAATGTTATGTAGTTTGTATTTGGTTTCTGATGTTTCCTCATCTACTCCTGAGGAACCAATCTACTTTTCTAAATGTATGGAGAGTGTGGATACCACACTGGCATTTTCATCTCCCCCCCACACCCCTTTCCAGTCTTCCATGTCACCTTGAACCCCACTGCCATGGATGATCCAACCATGAGAAAGGGACAAACTTTTAAACAGGGACAAATTTATAAACTGAGGTGCGGCAGGACAAGGGGACAGAATTTGGGAGAACGTAAGAATTCAAATCGCCATAACAAAATATAAATACAATATGCAAAAAAATTGTTATTAGCCTAGTGGTGGGGAAGATACCCCATGAAAGTACATTTATAACAAGTGGAGAAAAAGCCTCAACTTATCAACAATATACAGACAGCAACCCAATGAGTTCATAAGACAGTCCTGCTCTGTATCATAGGCAAAAAACTCCCCACTTTTCAAAATGTAATTTTTCAAAACGGGACCAAAGCCACCACTGTGCACAGAGAGCAAGAAAAAGAACAAAAACAGTTCAAAAGTAGCGAGTAGATCTCACGCTGACAGAAGAAAAGGAACTGAATGTCACCAACAAGGTTCTTGTTTCGCCGAACAACGGCTGCATCAGGGCAATCACATTCGGCTCAGAACATAAGAATTGCCTTACTGGGTCATACCAACGATCCATCAAGCCCAGTAGCCCATTCTCAAGATGGTTAATCCAGGTCACTAGTACCTGGCCAAAACCCAACGAGTAGCAATATTTCATGCTACCAATCCAGGGCAAGCAGTGGCTTCCCCCATGTCTTTCTCAATAACAGACTATGGACTTTTCCTCCAGGAAATTGTCCAAACCTTTCTTAAAACCAGCTACGCTATCCACTCTTACCACATCCTCTGCCAATGCGTTCCAGAGCTTAACTATTCTCTGAGTGAAAAAAAATTTCCTCCTATTGGTTTTAAAAGTATTTCCCTGTAACTTCATCGAGTGTCCCCTAGTCTTTGTAATTTCTGACGGAGTGAAAAATCGATCCACTCAGGATTTTGTAGACTTCAATCAAATCTCCCCTCAGCCGTCTCTTTTCCAAGCTGAAGAGCCCTAACCTTTTTAGTCTTTCCTTTATCATCTTGATCGCTCTTCTTTGAACCTTTTCTAGTACCGCTATATCTTTCTTGAGATATGGAGACCAGAATTGAACGCAATACTCAGGATGAGGTCGCACCATGGAGTAATACAGAGGCATTATAACATTCTTAGTCTTGTTAACCATCCCTTTTTAAATAATTCCTAGCATCCTGTTTGCTTTTTTGGCTGCCACTGCACATTGGGTGGAAGGTTTTTATCATATTGTCCATGATGACACCCAGGCGAGGCATTGTTGGGGGGGGGGGGTGTCACAAAAACGAGTAGACTTGGAAATGCCACTGCTCATCTCTGGATGCATATAACAAGAAATGGGGATCCTGCCAGGTACTTGTGACCTGGATTGGCCACTGTCAGAGACAGAACACATGAGTTTGTTCTCACTCAACATGGCATCTCATATGCTTTTATGTTCTAAGCTCACTGGAGCTTACTTGGATTGACAAAGTCTGTCTCTTTTTCCTTGCGTCATACTAAAATACCCACAAAATCAAGCTTTACCTATATGCTAGTTATAAAGGTGTTTGAATTAGACTAAGGAATAAACTGGAAGCACAGCATAGATCATACTCACAGTTTTCTAACAGTTACCAGAAAGTATCCAAGGTATTGTCTCTGCCTGCTTTGTCTCTGTCCTGGTAATGACATGCCTAGTTTTATGTGGGGTGGCCATCCTTGCAAATAGTTTGCCTGATTTATTACCCCACTGATGGAAGTGGTAGGGAGGGTAAAGGATGCTTTTTTTCAGCCCGCTGATGCAGGAGATTATTAAGGGTGGCTTTTACTGTGCCTAGCCATTCTTTTACGTCAGTGGTGAGTTGGGAAATATGGAGTTTTCGAAGGGCCTGTAATTCAGTGGATAAAGTCGGAATCTGGTGATCCCTACATTTTTTCAGGGTTGTGGTATAAGCCAAGATGTGCCCATGCAATACTGCCTTTGCGGCCTCCCAGTAAATCACATCATCCTCATTCCCAATGTTATTCGAGGTCTCGTAATCCTGCCATTTAGTCATGAGAAAGGCTTGGAAGGCCACAAAAAAGAATCCAACAAAGACTGCAGTGAACCAAGAACGAGCAAGGACAAAACAAAAACTGCAAATCATGTACAAGATGCAGGCACTGTTTATTGCAACAAACAGTAATAAATGGAATACACGGGTGCCACTTAGACTCTGATATCGAATGTAGAAGTGTGTTGATATCGGAGTCTAAGCAGCACCCTTGTATTCCATTTATTGCTGTTTGTTTCAATAAGTTACTTACCATGGACCCCTGAGGAAGGCAAGTTGTCCGAAACACAGACTGTGTCAGGTCCCTTGGTTGGTAATAAGGATTTATACTACTAATGTTGCAATAAACAGTGCCTGCATCTTGTACATGATGTAAAGGCTTGGAAGGCGGCATCATTGTACAAATGAGAAAGCATTCTCCACCTTTTTTTCTCCAGTAGTGCCCATAAATTGGAAAACAGCTGAATGATTAGACAACACCGGGGAATGGATGGCTGTTGATGTAATTTTAGCAAATAGGGAATCGCAAGCTATAATATAATCCAGTTGGGAGTACCTTTTTTCTAATAATTTTTATTAAATATCAAACAGCATAACAAAAGAAACTACAAATACACATCATAAGGCAAAGAAACAAGGTGAGCCGAAAGCAAGAGACAAACAGAAAGCAGAAATCCGTCCAAAAAAACAGTAGGCTCCCACCAAGTCCAATACAGTAGGCAAAAACAGGAAAAATAGGTTATGCTGTTCATACAGTTTTTCAATGTACCCCCCAACCTAAACACAAAATAACACCCCCCCCCCTCCGGAGTGATTAGAGACGTCCCTCAAGGAACCCCTAAATACTGACCTCAGCTAAGACTGACTCCCATAAAGACCGAAACAGCTGTTTAGGTCCTCTCTCCCCTTTGCCCACACTGCGCAATTCCCAATGAGCCACTCCCACCCCCGCAGCTCCAGTGCGGCCTCATCCATCCACACGCGGAGTACCCCCCTCTTAGCCATCAATAAGGCAATATACAAAAAGCGCCAGTGTTCAGCCGTCAGCCCTTGGCCTAACACCTCTCCATCATACCCCATTACAAGGATCATATAGGACCATTGAACAGGCGCCCCCAGTATCTTAACCAGGAGGTTTAACACCCCATTCCAATAGGTGCTCAGGGCAGGGCATTCAATAATCATGTGTAGTAAGGAGCCACTCATACATTTACACTTCACACATTCAGCCGAATCCCATAGGCCAGCCCAAAACCCTCGCGTTCTAGTAAAGTAGGTGCAATAGAGCAGTTTAAATTGAATTTCCTATAATTGGGCATGGGAGTACCTATTATGGGAGTGAGAGTAGTATGTGAAGTCCGATTCATCTAGGTGTAGGGTGCACCAGACGTCAAGAAGCTGCAATTCTTTGCAAGAAAGGGGATACCCCTATGTTGTGAACCCTTGGGTGGGGACTTGGATGGTTTATAATTTAAGCCGGAGTTGGCTACAGTATTAAAGTCTCCACCCAACATGACAGCATATCTTGAGAAACTAGAAATATGGGTGAATAAAGTAGTGAAATATTTATGGTTGTAAATATTTGGTGCATACACATTACCAAGCAAGATGGGCTGGTCCCATAATTTTCCTGTTACTAATATGAATCTACCCTCTGGGTCTTGGATTTGCTTATGTACTGTAGATGGAAAGAGAGGATTTTGTGGATTAGGATAGCTGCCCCCCGTTGCTTAGAATTATAGGTAGAAAACTACACCTGCATATTCCTGCTGAAGTTTTCTATGTTCTAAGGTATTCAGATGGGTTTCTTGCAGGTATGCATATCCGTAGACTCTCTTTAAGTAAGCCAGTAATTTTTTTTCCATTTAATAGGGGAGTGAACGCCTGCTACGTTCAGAGTCATAAGTTTCAAACTAGCCAGTGCCAATTATGGAAAGGTTATTTAAATATCAGAGATAAAGTCCCAGCTTAATCCTCCGAACCCATTAGGTTTCTCAGAACTCATATGCCATTCAGAGAGCAAAGTGTCATGGAAATGCATAGAAAACGCCACGCAAGGATCAACAAAACATATCTATACCATCGCAATCATATACCACATATACATCCCAAGCATTTGTGCCAGCACTCCCAACCCCCCAACCCCCCATTACCCAGACAATGCAATCTACCCTATCCCAGAAGGACAGCTCCGGGGCTCTTCAAACAGAGTCGTCATCCCCCCCGGAATGTCATGAGAGCACAACAGTAACAGATAGGCCAGTACCCCATATATCCACTGGCAATAAAAGGAATAATCAGTATTAGAATCCAGTAGCTTCCCACACAAGTGAGGAGTAATGGGCTTGGAAGGGGAATTCTGAGGAAGTCCATGCATAATTCCACAATAAATGTCCGTACCACCAAAACCATGGCGTGTCCAAAACATCAATGCCAGTGGTGCAGGGATTCACCCAATGCAGAAAATACATAATACAAATAGAAAACCAGATGGTCACACACCCAAGGAAGAGGTCAAGGCTTCTGAGGAGGAGGTGAGGTTCTACCGGGCTCTGATGCGAGTGCTGGGAGGCTGTTGACAAAAAGCTCTAATTCCTTTGAAGAGTCCATATAGAGTATCTTATTATAAGGCACTCAGACCCTGGAAGGGTGCATGAGGTTGATATGTATCCCACGCTGATATAATTTCTTACAAAAGGGTGCCAGTCATGAAACACTTAATCAATACCACTGCATGGTGTCCTTCGCTAGGAATGGCAACCTTACAGACAGGTTGTGTAAGGCAGATGTGTGGAGCCTTAAAAAAGTTTATACTGTGTGTTTTTGCTTCCAGTGCAATCTTCTTTTCAAGGTCTCTTTTTGCCTTCCTTATTAACACCTTGCATTTGACTTGCCATTCCTTGTGCTTTTTAAAATTATTTTCAGTTGGATCCTTCTTACATTTTCTGAAGGATTCTCTTTTGACTCTAATAGCTTCCTTCATTAATCACACTGGCTGCTGTTTGGTCTTCCTGCTTTTTTACTTTCAAACAATTTTATTGATGGAAAAACCCCCCAAAGAATACAGCATAAGACCAGTTCCAATGGCAACAACATAAGAAATGAAAAATGCAAAATATATCAGTCTGGTCCACACAATAGCAGTATCATCATTTGAGAAATAGAAATACACCAAAGCATCAACCCATCCCCACTCTCAATACAAAAAACCACATAGAACAATGAAGAAAACATGCCAGGACCCTGGATACTGATGAGCCCAGGGAAGAGCCCTACCAACCCCTTAACCAAATAACAACCATACATAGAGAATATAAACTTAAGACATATGTCACTCATGAACTAGAGAACCGCATTCATGCCACACATCCGCTACCCCACACCCAGTTGCTGTCACAAAGTGTCAGATAAGTGTGGTGAAATCCTAATTCCATAGTGAAGGACTGAAAAACTGAATTTTAATTTAATTTAATTTAATTCTTATATACCGCTAATAAACGGGAGGTTTCTAAGCGGTTTACAAAAATGATGCATTAAAGATACAATAAATAAAAACTAAATAAATAAGATAGGTACTTGGAAATTCCCTAACTGTCCCAAAGGCTCACAATCTAACTAAAGTACCTGAAGAAACAGTATGAAAAATAAAAATAAAAAGACAGAGGTAGAGATAGAGATAGAAATGAAATATTCCAACAAGTAATGAATAAATAATTTAAAGATAGAATTAAAATAATAATTTAAAGTAAACAAAATAGAGATAAAAATAAGCATAGAGAGAAACAGAAACACACTCCAAAAAAGCATCAAGATCTTTGACTTGTAATTATTATGATCATTTAACACCAGATCTTAAATACCTTTCCGGAATACATCATATCCCTATCCCTCTCCATACCCACCCTAATTCACTTCAACCACCATTCCCATTCTATTCTTTAACTGCCATCAACCCCAGTTCCGATGGCTATCATCTGGGTCACGAGTTTCCTCCAAGAACAGGCGACATCTCTGGCAAGGTAATCTCCACCGCTGCCGCACATGATGCGAGATCCTCAGAGGTAGACCCTTCAGAATGGGGGAGGAGTGAAGATGGTGTCGGGTACCCTGCTGGAACGGGCTCCCGAACCGACCGTTGGTCTGAGCGTCGGACTGCAGCTCTCCTCTGTCGGCTCTCCCCTGCTGGAATGGGGGAGGAGTGAAGATGGTGTCGGGTGCCCTGCTGGAACGGGCTTCCGATCTGGCCAATAGTGAAACTGGCAGTTGGTGCCGAGCACCATCAGCGATGCTCCTCCTGTAGTTCTCTCCCCTGCTGGAATGGGGGAGGGGTGCAGATGATGCTGGGTGCCCTGCTGGAAAGGGCTCCCGATCTATATATTAGCTTGAGTAAGGACATAATTCCTAGCCCGAGCTGGGAGATTCATAATAATTAGGTTCCTTCTTTTTTAATACATGGAATATATATAGTCTGGACTTCCAGAATTCTATTTTTGAGTAACATCCATGCCTGATGTAAATTTTTGACCTTTGAGGATGCTCCTCTAAGTTTCTTTTCTACCATTGTCCTCTTGTTATCATAGTCACTTTTTTTAAAGTTAAATGCCCCAGCACCATTACCTCCTGCACTAATTTTTGTACTCCACAAAGAATTGCTTTGCCTCTTGTTGGTTCCTTAACCAACTGTTCCATAAAGCATTCCTTGACTTCATCACGGTATTTTATCTCCCAGGCATGCCCTGATTTTACATTTACCCAGTCAGTATTGGGGTAATTGAAATCACCCATTATTATTGTGTTAGTTTGTTAGCCTCCCTAATTTCCTGATATCGTTTCAGTATCAGTCCATTCATCCTGGTCAGGCGGATGGTAGTATACTCCTATCACTGTCCTTTTCCTCTTTACACATGGAATTTCTATCCATAGGGATTCCACAGTGTGTTTCTGATCCTGTAGAATTTTCAGTCCATTTGATTCAAGGCCTTCCTTGACTACGCCTCCACCTTTTCACTGCGATATAGTTTGTACCCTGATATGACAGTGTCCCATTGGTTATCTTCCTTCCATCAGGTCTCAGAGTTGCCAATTACTATATATCTACCTTATTCTAACTCTCCCATCTTGCTTCTTAGACTGCTGGCATTTACATACAGACATTTCAAACAATGTTTATCATATCTATTTACAATTTGCTCAGCAGTTGGCATTGATATTTTGTAATCTTTAAAATCAGACTGCTCCGTACTTAAAGAAACCTGGTCTACCGTGGCCTGTATTGCAATCTCACTATCGGGATGCTCTGTCTTCCCTTTAATGATGATATCTTTTCAAGATATCTTGTTCAGAACCATGGTCTTTTGAATAACTGTCCTTGATATTCTATGTAAGGCCCTGGACTTGAAAGTTAAGAATGGTCCTTGTGCTAAAACAAATGGGCATTCCCGCTTCATTAATCCTTCAGAGTTAAGATTTTCAGGGAAACAAAATGACTGAGAACCAAAGACAGAACCAAGTTGATAAAGAGCGACCGAGATGGTAAAGGGGATGGAACTCCTCTCGTGTGAGGAAAGACTAAAAAGGTTAGGGCTCTTCAGCTTGGAAAAGAGACGGCTGAGGGGTGATATGATTGAAGTCTACAAAATCCTGAGTGGAGTAGAACGGGTTCAAGTAGATTGATTTTTTTTTTTACTGCATCAAGATTTACAAAGACTAGGGGACACTCGATGAGGTTACAGGAAAATACTTTTAAAACCAATAGGAGGAAATATTTTGTTCACTTGGAGAATAGTTAAGCTCTGGAATGTGTTGCCAGAGGATGTGGAAAAAGCGGTTAATGGAGCTGGTTTTAAAAAAGGTTTGGACAAGTTCCTGGAGGAAAATTCCATCCATAGTCTGCTGTTGAGACGGACATGGGACGATAGCATGAGATGCTGCTACTATTTTGGTTTTAGGGACTTGTGACTTGTATTGGCCTCCACGAAGACGGAGATACTGGGCAAGATGGACCATTGGTCTGGCCCAGTAAGGCTATTCTTATGTTCTTTCCCTGCACGCTCCAAAAGGATTCATAAAGCATGTCCTGAAATTGGGTTCATCAGTGACCACCAAAGACATACTACACCCATGCAAAACAAAGTCAGAAAGCATATTCCCTCCCTCATTCTGATTATGTGGCTGCAGTTTCACAGGAAGTTCCTATCAGATCTAAGAACTTCTTTTTCTCCGCCCTTACTCATCTGTCTGCTGCATGCTAACAGGTGCTGACATGCCGAGTTTGCCGTGATTTCCTGGAATCATAACAATACTGCCACAGTTCCCTGAAAGATGCTCAAAGGAGTTTCCACTTGGCACCGCATGCATGGAAAATGCTGGGAGGGCGGGCCCTGAGAATGCTGTGCTCCCATATTAATTATAACCTAGATTATTCTTCACTTTATTACCTAAGAAATATGCTGCTTTCAAATTCTTGGCTAGTCCATCCAGTTACAAATTGCTTTTCTTATGAATGAAAACGAAAATTCTGAAGAAGGGAGGTACCGTACGTGTGGTGTGGGGCCCTGCCATTCATTCAGCCTTCTAGAAGGAGAAAGAAAAATGACACTCACCACAACACAAGTGGCATGGCCCGTCATTCACTTCTGTTTTTTTTCACTGGCATCTTTGGCAAGCTGAGAAGATGCTCACACAGAGACAGTCGGAGCCCTTTGGCAGACTGTTGCTAGGCTTTCACTGACCACAGCAGGCACAGCTGACATACTTTGTATGTAGATTATTACCTAGGGTTACCAAACGTTACCAGAGGTTATGGTAGTCTTGAGGATGTTGGAGAACTTGAGCTTCTTCAGTTCCTGGGGTGGGAAGGAGGGAGGAAAGAAGTTGGGTAAATGTTTGCCTAGCTAGGGCCCAAAATAATGTTAATCTGGTCCTGCGCCAATTGCAGGATTTTCATAAAGGAATTGGTGCGGGTCCAGATTAACACTATATTGGGCCCTGGGCAAACATACATTTGCCCAACTTCCTTTCTGCCCCTGACCAGAAGCTCTCAGCACCCCCCAAACTGACCATAACCCCCTGGTGGTCTAGTGCAGTGGTTCCCAACTCTGTCCTGGAGGACCAGCAGGCCAATCGGGTTTCCAGGCTAGCCCTAACGAATATGCATGGAGCAGATTTGCTTGCCTGTCACTTCCATTATATGCAAATCTCTCTCATGCATATTCATTAGGACTAGCCTGGAAACCCAATTGGCCTGCTGGTCCTCCAGGACAGGGTTGGGAGCCACTGGTCTAGTGCCCAGGTTGTTTCGCTTCCAACGATAGTCTCGTGAGTGCCAGTGGAGGTCACAACAGTCATTTTGACCCTGAAGTCAACAGGGCAGGAGCAATCTGCAGCCACTCCTATCTGTGCTGGCTCCATTTCCAAAATGACCGCCGTGAGTTTGGCGAGATTGCCGCTGCAGGTCACAGTAGCCATTCTGACTGTAGAAATGGCTTGGGCAGGAGTAATTTGGGATTACCAGGGAGGTAGAGTAGGTCCAAGAGGGAGGACTTGTGTTTCTGTTTGGGAGGGGGAAAAAGGAAGTTGAACTCCTTCCGTTTGGGGAAGGGGGGTGTATGGGTCAAGTTTTATTTAAAATTTGATTAATCGCTCGCCTTGAATTTGCTGCTTGTTGGAAGCATAAGAGTGTTCCTGACATGCGAAGGCTACAGGATCGCTTGGACTCCCTGCATCTTATGTCAAAGTTGACGGCTTTGTCTCCATACTATGCCCCATTATCATAAGGTGTGAGATCCATACTTGACCTGGAGGGGCACTGCTTAAATGTTCTCCGTCTCTGCTCCCTGGTTGGGTTGATTATGGTAAAAACTGAATAAACATATATTTTTTTAATTTTTTTTAAATTAATCGCGTAATCTTACTTTTAAGCGAAATAAAAGGTTTAAAAACATTCAGGGAAGTACAATATATGAGACATGGACTTAACATACTTGAACTGCAAGGTAATGGCGGAATAGAAATCACTAATGTAATGTAATACCAAGACTTACAGTGCCAATGGGGAATAATTTGTAAGCGCCTTGTTTCTTTTTGGGTAATTCCCTTGAACAGGGAGTTGCAGTAGTCGATATTGGAAATCACGAAAGAATGTATTCATACATTGAGTAATTTGGGTTCAAGGAATTTTGAGATGGAACGAATCTGGCGTAATCTGTAGAAGGTGGATTTGACTTTGCTGCTAATATGTTTGTGATATGAAAGTTTATGATCAAAGATAATCCCTAAAATCTTAACTGTGTTAACGGTCTGAAGAATATTGCCTTTAAGTGTGATGGGGGAGTCTAGTTACCATATGGTTCCAGAAAAATGAGGACAGATTGAGACATCCAGGGCGGGGTGCAGTGGTGGAGATGGTGAGGGAGTGGAGCTGTTCCCATTTAGGGCTGGGCCAGGCCAGGCTAGGGTTACCAGACATCCGGATTTATACCCAGACGGTTTCCTGGACCGGAGGGAGTTTGTCCGGGTTTTGGATTCACTGTCTCCAGTCCAGGCACCACCCCGGAAATAAATATGGCTTTCCTGTTGGTCTGTTCCCACACCCACATCTCTCTTCTGGCGCTGCAATTTCTGGCAGTGTTGCCATGATCCTGCTGCCATCTGCTTACCCCAGAAGCCTTTGCTCTGCAGCGACTTCCTGTTCCTGTGTAGGCTTCCGGGGCAGCATCATGTTGCTAACACTGCCGGCTGCCCAAAAGTTTGAAATTGCAGCGCCGAGGAGGTACAGGGAGACACAGGAACGAAACCGGTAGGGGGGCTGCAGATAAAGAGAGGCAGGGACTAGTGGGAAGCAGGGCCCTGTGTGGGATCATATGTCCTCTTTCTTCTTTCCATTTACAAATATGGTAACCCTAGGCCAGGCTCGTTTCAGTTTCAGCCAAAACTGAGCAGCAAATTTCGAGAGTAGATTCAGTTTCAGCTAAAACCAAAGAAACCAGATTTGGATGTCCTCTGTTGCCCCCCCCATTCTCGTCTGTTCATTCACTTGCTGTTCTAGCCCCTCACTGGCTGCCCCCCCCATCATGTAAAGTTGTGGCATTTGCTTTTTGCCTATTCCTTAATCCAGCTCTGAATTGGATGGTCCAGCCTGCCCCCTAAGACATGGAGATATTTAGTCTTTTTTTTTGCAAAGTTATTTATTTGGATTAACCCCAGCCAGTGGCATAGCGAGGGTGAGAGACGTTCGGGACGATGGGGCCCCTCCAACATCTTCTCTGCCCCGCCACTCACTCCTTCCCCCCTCTTTAACATTTGCGGCATGAGCAGCCTCACAAACTTGTTGGCTCTCCCTCTGACGTCACTTTCTAGGCGTGGGTCCAGGAAGCGACGTCAGGGGAAGAGCCGAAGCTGGTGTGACAGCCGGTAAGGGTTGCTGCTCACGCCGGGAACATTAAAGAGGTGCGAGGGAAGGGAGGGGGTGTTACTAAGCTACTGGTCCCAGCAGGCTCACAAAACTCTAACAATTGCACCTCAATCGTTTCCCTAAAGGAATCAGGTTTTTGCACGCTGCTTATAAGGACTCCTGAGGAAGCACCATTTTTGACATTTATAATTGTATTTTAATAAACATTGATTCAACCAGATACTTCACCAGTATCCCACCCTTTGTTGAACTTTGTGGGATCCATTTGGTCTCCTTGTTTGTTTCTGGGGAAAAAAAGCCAGAAGGTACCAGAGAAGGAAAGGAATGTAAAAGTTTGGACAAGTTCCTGGAGGAAAAGTCCATAGTCTGTTATTGAGAAAGACATGGGGGAAGCCACTGCTTGCCCTGGATCGGTAGCATGGAATGTTGCTACTCCTTGGGTTTTGGCCAGGTACTAGGGACCCGGATTGGCTGCGAAAACGGGCTACTGGGCTTGATGGACCATTGGTCTGACCCAATAAGGCTATTCTTATGTTCTTATTCAGTGGTTAGTCAGGTTTTGCCCACAAGATAACACCTACTGGTGAGGCTCTGTCTCTCTGTACACAGACACATGTGCATCTTATAGGCCCTGTCACACTACTGAGACATTCTTTAAAAATGATTTTTCACTCCCAGATCCTGAACAGACATGCACGAATTTGTTTGCAAATGGAGGAAGGTGGAAATGGGCACGTTTTAACTTATCATCTAAGAACAAAATTTGAAATGTTTTTTTCCAGAAGCAGGGATACAGAAATGCTATGGTACATGAGTTGCAAGTTCAACCTAATAGTCCCACCTCTCCCCTTTTTATGAAGCTGTTAGGCTTTTTCATCGCTGGCCGCAGTGGTATTAGCGCCAATGCTCATAGAATTCCTTTGAGCACTGGAGCTAATATCGCCACGGCTGGCGATAAAAAAGCCTAGCGCGACTTCGTAGACGGTGGGGCAAAGGGACCTATGTGGTCCTGAGCTTCCAAGTTGCCAGTTTCAGGAGGGAGATTTTAGTCCATTACTGGATTTCTGTCATCCTCATTCAGGCGCATGATGTGACCTGCAGTACTGATTTCAAGAAGTAGAATCGGGGACTACCACAGGATGTAAGCTTAAAACCAGGATTAGCCAAAACATCTTCTTCCTGAAACTGGGTAGCTTAGCAGTTCTAGTGGTCGGGAAAACTCATCTGTAGCTCTCGGGAAAATTCTTAATTTGTCTATTACACTAACGCTTTAACCCAGTTCTCAGGATCTACCCAACTGGCTGGGTTTTCAGGATACCCACAATGACTACGCACGAGAGAGATTTGCATTCTCTGCCTCCTCCATATGCAAATTACTCTCCCGCACATTCATTAGCTATTCTGGAAACTCCAACTGCTTGGGTTGAGCAGCATTGCATTCATGCTATAACAAACCAAAGAGCTTACAATACTCCCCGTTACCCAAATCATGTTAACTAGAGCAGTGTTCTTCAACCACCGGTCCATGGACCAGTGCCGGTCCACAGGGCCAGCTCATGCATCGGGCCCAAAACAGTGTTCTTCAACCGCCGGTCCACGGTGTGATCGATGCGGCGTTATCTTCGAGCCAGCTCCCTCTTCCTAATTGATTTAGTGCACAAAGCCACGGGCAACGGCTCCTACGGGCATCCTGCGCCTGAACCAGAAGCCATCTCTGCAGTTGCAACGTCAGAGGGAAGGCTTCCAGATGAGGCACGGGACATGCAATTCAATTAGTACTATTATGGGGGCGGGGTCTGGGGTGGAGATTGGATAGAGATGGGCGGGGTCTGGCCCACGACTTAGCCCAGTGTTCTTCAACCACCGGTCCACAGAATAATTATTTTATTTCTGCCGGTCCATAGGTGTAAAAAGGTTGAAAAACACTGAATTAGAGGCTTTCAGTGACTGAATATTGTTTCAGCAATATGATTGGTCAAGCAGACCACCTATAAATCTGATACAAATAAAAGTCAATGATGTTATAGCATTTTTTTTTTTAAAGTGTTTATTCATTTCCATGTTCTCATTCCCCTTTCCCACAGGGTGGGGCAGACGCTGGGACTCTTATACTCGCATGCACATTGCTCACTGTCCAGATGTCTACAACAAAACCAGTGATACCACAGACATCATTTAAAAAACAAAAAAAATAACAATAACAAATGAAATAAATCCTTGAAACAGAACAGGCAGCACCAGTCACAGCCCTGGCTTCAAGCCGGAAGGAGCGAGCTTTGGTCGGAATCTTTCAGACCAGAAAGGATGAGGCAAAGATTCTGCCTATGTGACAGGAGCGGAGGTAGGGTACAGACAAATGGGCAGTTTACTCGATCTCTCTCTGGCCACAGACCCGTTCTTGCACAAGCTCACGCAAAATGGAACGCATTAATGCTCAACAGCACCATCGTACTACATGTGTTTCCTGCTGCTAGGGTTTATTAGCCATGTTAGCCCTTGGACCCCTTGATTCTGAGGAGTACGAACGAGGATCGTCTATTACAAGACCTGCTAATTAATGTGCGCCAAGAGGGGACATTTGGGTCAGTATTGCTTTATAAGCTTCATTCTAGGCACTGCAGCTGTGATTTTGTTTGAAACACAAATTACTGGGCTACATATCCCAGAATTTTTAAATGTCGGGCTTGGAGTGGTGCGGCTGGCAGCTGGGTATTAGTTGCGCTGGACAGTGATTTCTCCTGTTTGCAATGATCTCATGCCCTCTGACTCCCTTCTCCTCAATGTAATTTTCAGCACACGGGTGGAGAAGATAACAAGGGGAAGAAGTCACATAAGTAGGACAGTGACCTTCCTATCCCTCATCTTCAAAACCATAACCTCAACTGGTGCAATTTCAACTCTATTTTGACTTTTCCTGGCATGAGATCCCAACCTGTCTACTCTTCTCAACTCTATTTTGACTTTTCCTGGCATGAGATCCCAACCTGTCTACTCTTCTATCTCTACGTTCTTTTCAATTTAACTCCGCCTAACTGGAACTTGGGTCTGTTAGCCTGTTTTCTCAGCACTAAAAAGTCTGACTCTGCTCATCGATGAAACAAAACCAGAACAGGATAAAAATAGCCTCGAGAAGCTGCCTGGTGGTCCTCGGGATGTCATCAGGGTCAGTACAGAAATGAGCAGAGGGAGGTGGTTTCTTATTATTTGCTCTTTTGCAGGTGATGACATCATAAAGTGCAACATTGACATCACAACATGTTGTCACAAAGAAATGGAAGTCCCTTCCCAGCTCCCATTCCCGACAATTCTGCATCACTTTGAAGGGAATGAGTTGTTCCCACCCTCGGAAAAATGATTACAAAATATATAAACAGAAAAAAATAAATTGTGAAAATAAATAGCATTCTCTTTAATACAATTCCTGATCAAGAAACCAAAGGCAGAGCAGCTCAAGACTTCAAGTAGTGTGTGAACTGTTTATTACTTATAACAGTACCGCACTTTCCACTGAGCTGCCCCAAGTTCGAGGCTTGTCCGTTGCATTGTGTTTGTAGCTCCTTGCCTCCCTGGAAAACCCACGTGTATGAGAAGAGCTTGGCACTGCCAGCCTTCATCAAGTCACTCCTTTGCCAACAAAGGCTTGGCCATGAGGAGAAGAGGCCTGGAACACGCCCAGTTTCTTTGTTCAAGTTTCTTTTCTATTTCTTTAAGCTACGTCCCTTCTAGCTAGCCTCAGAACTTAAAAGGGTACTGTGTGAGATAGTCCACCATCCGTCTGGGAAGCGGGAGCGCTGTCACGTCTATCACCGACTTGTTGATCTGCAGCCGGCACAAGTGCTGCAGGCTGGGGGCACTGTCCTTGCGTTTCAGCGGCCGGATGAGCCGCAACTGGACTGCGGTCGTCTCTTTGGGCGTGCCGGGCAGCAGCGAAGATGAAGGCGGAAGGGGCGGGTGTGGGTACGGCGCGTCTCCCTTGCTCTCCACTGTGCAGGAGGCGACATAGTGCTGGATGAGGCTCACAACGTCCGAGAAGGCCATGAGGCGAGGCTTAGAGAGGCAGTTGGAGTCCAAGCGAAACTTGCCGTCGGTATACTCAATACGAACATTGGTGGGCCCGCGATTTGTCTTCACGGAGAGGGTGAAGAGGTAGCTGGGGTGGGTGCTGTCTCTCACCAGGAAGGTCCCCTCGGTCATCTTCTGCAGTTGCTGCTTAGCCTCCGTGGCAGTGATAGAGCCCCAGTACCAGCCTGAAATAAAAGAATAGCATTTAGAACTAGAATCTCTCTCTGCATAGTTCTTTAGAATGAGCGCCCCAAAGCTGCATGACTTTGTGCTGTCCTTCAACTTGCCAGCCACACTACAATTTTGGAAAATTAAAGACTAACAGTAATACTGAAACCACAGCAGGATTCGGTGAGCATTAACAGCGGAAACTGCTGGAATCTTGGCACTGATGTAAAAGCCCTTCCAAATCTTTTTTCTCTAATTACATTTTCAATAGTAAAGCTGTAGATACCATCAGTTAATTGCCTCATCCTTACCTCACCTCTGACCCAGGGGATCTAGCTGTCAGTTGCACCAATTACTACCACTACTGTTTCTATAGCGCTGAAAGCATACGCAGCTCTATACATTCATGCAAGACAGTCCCTATTCAGAAGAGCTTACAATCTAATTTGGACAGGCAGACAGGACATATAGGGAGGGGCTGGAGAGTTTCTTGCAGAGAAGGATTAAGATGGACTTGGGTAAGTTTACGGTGAGTGGGAGTTAGGAGTTGAATGCAGCATCCAAAAAGTGGGTTTGGATTTTAATAGTGCTAGAGATGACGTCTGATGTAAAGACTCAGGCAGTTTGTTCCATGCATATAGTGCAGCAAGGTAGAAGGGAGGAAGTCTGGAGTAGGCAGTGGAGGAGAAGTGTACGGATAGGAGGGACTCGCCCGATGAATGGAGTTCATGGCTGGGAGCGTAGTGGGAGAGAAATTGAGGGGCTGCAGAGCGAGTGCACTTGTAGGTCTGTAAGAGGAGTTTGGATGGGGAGCCAGCGAAGTGACTTGAGAGGTGTAATGGGAGCGAGCGACTTTCACGGAATATAAGTCCTGCAGCCGAATTTTGCACAGACTGAATGGGAGAAAGAGATGGTTGAGGGAAGCGAGTTGCAGTAATCTAAGTGAGAGGTAATGAGTGTGGATAAGGGTTTCGTTAAGAAAGGAGAGGTCGGATTTTGGGAATCTTAGAGAGGAAGAACCAACATGTCTGAGCAGAGAAGGCGAGAGAGGATTAGCTCAGGATTGTGCCCGAGGCCATGAGCACTTTCACTTTAATGATAACAGTTCCCTCTCCCTTCTAGAAACATTCCTACAGATTGTTGAGGGCACTTTTCTGAAACATTAAATACAGTGATCCTGTGTGAACAAAGAGCCCGAAAAAATTCCAGATTGCTCCTATTTTAATGTTTACCTTTCTGTGAAAAGGGAGAATTGTTACTCCTTCAGCCGATTTTAAACTCCCTGCACCCGTCACCTGCTTGTTTATAATCAATTATACCTGCTTTCCTTTGCCTTATTTATAATGTGGATTTTAGAGCATGGATTGTTACCATGATTATGTGGGTAAGTAGAAGGGATGCATAAGATAGCTTTATTATATCTTTTTTTAGTTGTGGTACTCATGCGTAGAAACTGCCAATAATCAAATTATGACTTCCACTTTCTCACTGTCAGTCAGTGATGCCCCTCCCCTTCCTCCTTCCCCCACCCCTTCCCACCGCACGCGTGCTGCTTCCCCTGCCCCGTACCTCTGCAACGTCCCTGGTACGACCAGCAACCCCCAAGCTGCTGTGGCGCCAGTGTCGGATCGTCCTCTGGTCACTTCCTAGGCACAGGGCCAGGAAGTGACATCAGAGGACGAGCCGACACTGGCGCCAGAGCAGCTTGGGGGTTGCTGCTTGTGCCAGGAACATTGCAGAGGTATGGGGGAAGGGAAGCGGCAGTGGGGGGGGAGGGGAGGGAGCGGAAGATGGGGTGCTTGCGCTTTCACCAAAATGGCGCCCCCCCCTGCCATTGTTCTCAGGCCAATTGAGTCCAGGATACTCCAGTGCAGCTAGCAAGAGATGCTACCCTCCTTGAATTTCTGACTGCCACTGCCACCACTCCCCCCCAGCTCCCCAAATCAGATTCCTCATTTTATGGGGACAAAGAATAAAAAGGGTACCTAGCGAGTGGCCACCAGCAGACACAAGTAGAGCCTGGATGGCACAGGCCACTCTCCCCACCCCACCCCCCCTCCCCTTGGTTCTACACATGCGTGCAGAGGGTTCTTACCAGATTCTCGCAGGTAGCAAAATGTCTTTGCAATGCAGAGCAGATCTTCCTCAGGGTCCCGGGCTCGAGGTGGAGAAGGAAGGGGAGGCTCAATTTCCGGCAGGGGGACCACATCAGCGCTGGGGGGGACCTCTTCTTGCAAAGCTGCTAAGGCCAGAGGCTGCATGATCTGCTCAGACAGGACACTGATGACGCTCCCAGGCGAAAGGCTGTGGATCTTCTGCTCTGCCAACAAAGGCTGAGGTCTGGTGAGGAAATAAGACAGAAATTTCATGAAAGATCCCTTTATATGTCAATATTTCTTAATATGTTCTATGGGAAAATGGGGGGGGGGTACTCAGTGGGTTATAACTCTGAATTGAATTTAAACCCAATTTCTTGTGCAAGCTGATGGGACCGAAAAGAGCATCCAAAATATTAAAGGTCCCTAAACCGTCCCTATGCCATTGACATTAGATCCACACACATTCTCCCCCCCCCCCCAGCTGTTTCTGCACAGTGAAAACAGTATATATGAAGCATCAGCAAATACACCTCAATTATGAGAGGAACAATTAGCTATAGATGTCCAATAATCTCACATTCAGTACACACTTATCCCTCCCAGTTCTTCCCTTGCTCCAAATTCAACACAGCTGGTCCCCAAAGTCATTAAATGTTCATGTGTTTTGAAGGACCGCACAGCCCTAGACACTGAGTAGTTATTTTTACCATACGGCATTACATTTCTAAACTGTGCCCTGTAAAATCTATTTGAAAGAAATCAAAACTCCCCCTAGCAGGATCCAGAGACATTACTAGCTCCCGATTCCACTTTCTCCCTCCACAACCCCATATTCACCACCAAATCGCCCTCCATTTCAAAAAGAGAAACGCTGATTGGTAATTATGTGGTTTGACTGTGGATAGGACTAACCGCCACCTGAACTTTACAAGCCACTTTCACTGACAAGTAGCCAGAAGTTTCTATAAAATGAGGTTTGTGGAGTGAAATCTGTAAAGCCATTAGCAATAGAATATCTCACTTTCAAAACATGACTCGGTTCGACAGGGACACTGGGAGCTTTACTGGTACTGGATGTTTAGATGAGATATATTTCCTAAGGACACGTGATGGAAGACCTTATTATTGTTCACAGAAAACAAGCAGTAGACATTTTGGGGCTGATTCTATAAAAAATGAATAACTTAATTGGAAAAATACCCTTAATAGGTTCAATAATCACCCCCCCCCAAAAAAAAAAAAAAAGTTCCACAATAGGCACTTATCACATGGCATTTAGCAGCATCTAATTCCTAAGTAGGTGTTTCTACGGTTAGAACATAACTTACACACGGCTAAGCGCGATTCTCCAAAAGCGTAGGGGCCTGAAATGTAGGCCTTTAAAAACCCTTGCCTACATTTCAGGCGCCTAAGTTTTGACGTAAATGCCGCAATCGCGATTCTGTAAACGATGCCTAAATGTGACCGACACACCACTAGGGCCATTTTATTTTATTTTTTTTAAGTGCCGTTTAAGTAAAGCTGGCCTCTGGTCGAATCACACTTGGGAGACTCTCAAAGGGCCCCATCTTGGCTTGGACACCCTAGGAAAGCACACAGCGTTCACAAAAAAAGATTGTCTTGGCAAACCATGGTTTTCTTAAGTAAACCACTGTGGAAGAGGCAGCCAGCCTTCCCGCCATGAGCAGGACAACAGGGTTTTTTTTTTTTTGATAGCCTTGTCTCTTCAAAATGGGGCTTTCTTTATAAGGAGGACATTCCAAACAAACAAAAGGAACCCGTGTTGCCTTTGAGAGTGTTATACGAGGACCTGGAGGAGAGCTGAGGAAACGCTTTGTATTTAGATAGGGAGGACAGCCACCTACAGATCATACAGCCATTACAGTTTTAACTTGTATTTAGCAATTTGTCAAATATTCTTTGCGATTTCCTAAAAGCACAGCAATATTCAGGAGATAATTCTATATTTAATCATTCCCGACTTATAACTAAAGTTTAAAAAAGAAAAGTAAAGCTGTGCCTAAATAGCACGTAGATTCCTAGAGCGGATGCTTTTCCTCCATTTGCATCTTTTTGCCCCCCCCCCCTTACTACACACACTTAATAAAATCTATAAAAAGTCTAGGTATTTCTAGGTTGAAAATATTTATCTTTGGCCACCGTGCAACCTTCAAAATGTCCAGTGGGGGTTTTTGTTTTGGGGTTTTTTTTCCTGGAATCTCAGACTATAAATTCCCCAACATAAATACATCTAAAATGGGGAATTCGCTACACTAGATAAATTGTATTTTACTACTTATGAGGAATTTAGGAAACGTCTGAAAACACACCTGTTCCTAAAGTATCTAGACAACTGATCCTCTCTTCTCTCTCCCCTCTATAGCGATTAACTTGTCCTATTGATCACTTTCTCCTCAAAAATGGATTTCCTGTCCTATTAACCCTCTTTCTTCCTCCCCTCTTAAAGTCAATTGATTTGTACCTTTGCTTAATCTTTGTAAACCGCATAGAACTTCACGGTATTGCGGTAGATAAGCTGTTATTATTATTTTTAAGGGCTCCTTTTACTAAGGTAGCGTTTTTAGCGCACACAGCAGATTAGCGCGGCCGGAACTAATGCCAGCTCAATGCTGGCACTGTCGCGTGCACTATTCCGCGTGTTAAAGCCGTAACGCAGCTTAGTAAAAGGAGCCCTAAGTTAGTACCAGTCAGCCCCTTGCAGATAGGGTTTAAAATCAAAAAGCAGATGGGGGATTTCCTAAATTGAAAAAAAAAACCAAAAAGGATTTTAATGGACAATGACGTGGACTGAACTGCGTAAAGATTGGTTTTCCCCAAACCTTTCCAGGCTGACGAGAACCTGAAACGCTCCGAATTTAAACTTGGGTTGGCGTGAAGGTGACCAGAGGTGGCTGCCGTCTCGGATGGTCATGAGGCACAGAGGCTACCAGCGCCTTCCCCGGGGTGGCGGCAGCCCCCCAACCCCATGTCCTCCCCCAGAGAGCTTAACCCCTTGTTCGCTGGCTTCACATTCGAACATCTGTTCCAAAAAAAACATTAACTAACCAGTTCTGAATGAAAACCCCCAGTTTTCCCTATTGCAAAAAAAAAAAAAAAAATCATCATTCATTCCTTAATAAACATAAAAGAGCCTCCAGTGCATCTGGGTTCAGGAGAAAGAAAACCAATTAAAAATCAACATATGGTCCCAGTGAAGGAGTATCTTTTTTTTTTGTCTAGTGTCTAAGGGCATCGTTTTTCTCAGCCCACCCGATCCTCCCCAAAGAGGAGAACAAAAGCTCAAGGACACAGACTTACCCCTGCACGCAGAGGATCATATCCGTCCAGGACCAGGGCAAAAGCATCCGTCCTTGAATGCGCTTCGGGCTGCGAGTGGGAGCTCAAGCCGTTGCTATTATTACCTCGGTCTATAAATAGGCACCAGCCAGACCCTAAGGCAGATGCGCTCCAGGAGGAGATGGCGAGATAGACGCGCAAATGGGACTCGAGGGAAGAAAAAAACTTCAAGAACGGAGCGACTAAAATCAAGCGACGGACACAGCATCAAACATCTTTATAAATATAGGAAATCTAAGTTTAAAAAGCAGGAGGTGGACGAGAGAGACGCGTCTTCCTCCGGCGCCGGCTCCCGAAGTGAACCGAGGCGTTGAATCTTTTGTTTGCTCTCTCTCGATTCCAGGAAGTGGCCGATTCCGGGAACTGCATTGTGATGGCATCACAGCTGGGGCCTCCCCCTCGGGTATAAATAGCCGGGCCGGGACGAAGCTCTTCCGTCCCTCCGTCTCCCCCTAGGGGCAGCGGGGGGCCATTGCACCCCCTTAAGTTCCTGAGCCGGCCGCGGGGATCCGGGTCACCGCCAGCACGTGGGCGGAAAGGAAATACCTTTGATGGATTTCCAAGAACTTTCCAGGAAAAGGGGGCGGGGTGGCCGAGGCGGACCAATGAGAGGCCGGCGAGGCTCCTCCCACCCGCTTGCCCTCCCGCGGCTGCGCTGGAAGGGGGCGGGGGGAGCCGCGAGCGGCTGGAGACGGAAGAGAGGCGCGCGCGAGGACACGAGACCGTAACAGCCTGAACTCCCAGGACTCGGATCCCGGCCTTTGCCAATGATCTGCTGCATACACTGCCTTTCTGTGGTGGTCTCCAGCTCCAACCCTTTGCAGGGCCTCAGGAAAAAAAGAGTTAATGTCTTATTAAAGAAACTCTTTATAGTTTATAAATCTTTCCTTTTGGCTAAGTCTTAAGAATAATATTGTCATTTATAGCTGAAGAGACATATGATAAAAGAAACTGTTTTATTTTACTTTTGTGATTATAAGAAATATACCGAGGGCCTCAAAATAGTACCTGGCAGGCAACATGTGGCCCCCCCAGGCCACGAGTTTGATACCACTGCCTTAACTGTATCCATCCCCATAATACATACTCATAATTCATACTCATAATTCATTGAAACGATTTGAAAGTATTCCATACCGGTTTCTATATGATTACAGCACACTTAGAGATTTGATCCCGGTATAGCCATTTTTTCAGAGGTTAACTGTATCCATGACATCCTGTTTACATTGTAAGCTCTTTGGAGCAGGGACTGTTTTCTTACTCTTTGTGACTCTGTACAGCGCTGCGTGCATCTGGTAGTGCTATAGAAATAATTCATAATAGTAGTAGTAGTAGTATGTTGAGTTTCAGTCTTTCGGAAGCAGAGGTGAGATTGTGATGTCATTCCACCAATAAGAGCCAGCCTCATCAGTGATGTCACAATGGCTTGATTGTCCTGTACTCCCCTCTGCCCTCCAGCCCAGCCAGCAGGTTAACTGTTCCCCTTAACTCGGTGGTCTCAAACCCTTTGCAGGGCCACATTGTGGATTTGGAGGGTCTCAAGAAAAAAATAGTTAATGTCTTATTAAAGAAAGAAACTCTTTATAATTTATAAATCTTTCCTTTTGGCTAAGTGTTAATAATAATATTGTCATTTATAGCTAAAGAGACATATGATAAAAGAAACGGTTTTATTTTACTTTTGTGATGATGATAAACATATCGAGGGCCTCAAAATACTACCTGGTGGGCCGCGAGTTTGAGACCACTGGGTTAAAGAGTCAGGCTACAATCTAAATACACCTCCTATTAGAACAGGGGTCTCAAAGTCCCTCCTTGAGGGCCGCAATTCAGTCGGGTTTTCAGGATTTCCGCAATGAATATGCATGAGATCTATTTGCATGCACTGCTTTCAATGCATATTCATTGGGGAAATCCTGAAAACCTGACTGGATTGCGGCCCTCAAGGAGGGACTTTGAGATCCCTGTATTAGAAGGTGTAGATTAGGATGCCATATACCAGTGTTTTTCAACCTTTTTTGGGCAAAGGCACACTTGTTTCATGAAAAAAATCATGAGGCACACCACCATTAGAAAATGTTAAAAAATTTAACTCTGTGCCTATATTGACTATATATAAAGTAATTCTCTTGAATAGGAATCAAATAAACACAAAGAAAGTATTTTATAATTACTTTATTATGAAATATTAAGTAAACAGAATAGTGAAAAATTATAAAATACTTTATTCAATGCGAAACCTGGGCCTGTTTGGCTGAACACAAAGCTGATATTCTGGCTGGAATCGAAGAAAGACACACACGTAGCTCTTCGTCAACAGCCGTTCCCTTCACCGCCCTGTCACCGTCACCGCCATCCCTTTCACCGCCCCGTCACCGTCCCCGCTGCATCCATATAAGCCTTAGTACTGTAATATTTAGCTTAATCCTTTCTTATAAATCAAAGTTCTGGCTGCTGAACTAGAGAAAGAGATGTTCAGCTGGCAGGGCTTTGTTTATACATTTTTATCAACACAACTAATATACTATTTTATCCTAAAGCAAAAAATAAATAAATAAATATAATTTTTTTTTTCTACCTTTGTTGTCTGGTTTCTGCTTTCCAGATCTTCTCATTCAATTCCTTCCATCCACTTTGTGTCTTCTCTCTACGTCTTCCATTTGCTGTTACTGTGCCTCTCCCTTCACCCCCCCCCCCAATTGGTCTAGCACCCATCTTCTTCCCTCCGCTCCCCCATAGTCTGGCATCTGTCTTCTTCCCACTTTGTCTTCCACATTTCCCTTCGGGGTCTGTTCCTCTCCACCCTCCTTCAATGTCTGTCCTATTCCTTTCCACCACCATCCTTCCCTCCCTCCTTTAGCATCTGTTCCTTTCTACTACCCTTCAGCTCCTCTCGCGTGGCCTATCTATCTACCTTCCTCCCTCTTATTTTCATGGCACGTTACAATGTAATTTGTGCAAGCCACTGGAGCCTGCGAGCTCGGTCCCTGTCCCATCCCCACAAACCATCTCGCTTCTGTGCTCCTATTTTCTCCATTTCTAATATCTCCCCTATGTATCTGTCATTGCCCCCCCCCCCCTGTGTCCATATACCATCCTCATGGCATGTCCCCTTTATGTCTCTGTCCCTATGCCCCATGCACATAATTTCCCCTCTTTCTGTTACCTTCCTGTGTCCAGATTTCCCCTATCTTCCTCTTCCATACCAGTGTGTCTCTTCTTTTCAACCCCATCTAGCTTTTTTCCCTCTTTCTTCCCCCCCTGCTTCTAGCATCTGGCTCACCTGCCTGTCCTTCCCTTTCTTTCCTGCTGTGGGTTTTTCTTTCCGTCTTCATCCCCTTGGCCCAGAATCCTTTTCCCTTTCACTCCCTCCTTCCAATTTGAGCCGGGAACACGAGTGATCGCACGGTCCCCGCAGCCACCACTCGCCTGCCCAATCGATTCAGCTCTCTCCCTTCGCCTCACCTTAGTTTGTAGGTTTTGTTTTTCGGCGACATGCACGCTTTCCCAAAGAGCCGCGCACACGCGGCTGCTCAGTGTTCAATCTTCTGCTCTGCTGCAACTTCCTGTTTCCGGTTGCGTCAGAGCAGAAGATCGAAACTGAACAGCAGCGGGGACCGGGGGAGTCTCATGGGAGCGCATGCGGGACCCGGCCTGAGGCCTAATCAGTGTCTGCACCGTATGACACACCAGGCAACATCTCGCGGCACACTGAAAAACACTGCCATATACAATTTTCTTCAGATAAATGACACCACAAAAGATCGCAAAAAGTGAACATGCACGCCCCAATATTCAAGTGTAACATCAGAGACATAGAATCAGAAATACAGTCCTTCTGCAAAGTACAAAGCCACAAAATGCTTACTTTTTGAAATCCAGTGCAGAAATCCGCAAACTGAGCAAGAGGAACCCCGTGAGCTGTTTAGCCTCGTTTGCCACAGATGAAATAGAAGGTCTGAGCCCTGAGCTGATCCCACTCGCTTCAGGCTTCTTTGACAAAGAATGAGAACCCTCCACTTGTTATTCTGGGGTCATGGAACTGTTTGGTGATTTCATGACAGTTTCAAAAGAAAAATAAAAATAAAAAGACGTATGCAGACAAAGTATGTAGTATTCCAGGAACATGCCAGAAATATAATCTAACCAGAGACAAATCTAAACATCACCAGAACCCTTAGAAGAATCTTTGTTATTTCTTTCCTTTATAACTTAAAGTGCAAACACTAATAGCACAAATCGTCACGGAATATTTCATTTTACATTTAACGGAGCTAGAAAGAGAGAAAGAGACAGGCCTTATAGAGCAAGAGAGTAACAGAGAAAGGCAATGTGAGCTGAAAGGAAAGTGTTAAAGGAAAAAACAGATGACAATAAGCAGAGATATAGAAACAGTGAGAGAGACACACAAAGGATACAAACGGGGATAAATTGGACTGTGATCCCCTTGTTGAACCAACATGTAAAGATTTTCCCTTTATATTTCTCACATATTGATTATTTCACATTAGCACATTAAAATTAGGTCCAAGGATGTGTCTCGCTAAATACCCTGCTGGGTTATTACAGCTTTCAACTCTTAAATCTATGAGTTGTGACTACACTTCTCCCTCCTTATTCGTGGTTTCAGCATTTGCGGTTTCAATTACAGTATTCACACTTTTTAGCTTGCTGGCTCCTTCCCCCAAATTACATCAGCTTGCATAGAGAAATCGCTGATTCCCAGCACTTTCTTCACCGTGTTTTGCCTCTCCTTCAGGAACAGGCCAGGTCTCCCACCATGTTATTCACGGTTTCACGATGGTTTTTAATAGAAAACAGTGAATAACATGTGAAAAAGTTCTTTACGGTTTTTCTGTATTTGCGGTTCTGTTAATCCCCTATCACAGCAAATACGGAGGGAGAAGTGTACTGAAGACCATTTACCTTATTTCATTTCATGCTTTTAATGAATTAACCAATTAATTCTTTAGTGATTCTTATGCGCAATAAAAACCAGAAAACACAAAAACAAATGATCTTCCTGTAAGTTCATATAAAATGAAAAAATTATTTTTCGTGCATGAAATTTACAAGGGCATTTTTTATTTTTTGCAAATTTTAAATGTTCTTCACATACAGAAAGAGCAGGGCTTCCAATGGCATAGTAGCACTGTTACCTCTTTGCACTGGTACTTTTCTACTCCACAGAAGTTGCTCATTCACGTCTTGCAGGGGCCCGATGAGAACCCTTTCCCCTGTAACACAAGCAAAAAACAAGGAACACAATCCCAGGTCTTCTGATTGCTTCTTTCCCGGTCCTATGCACTTTCCATTTCTTGTCCTATGTACTTTTAGAAAGAAGTAACCAGTAGCCACAGAGAGCTTGAATGCATCCTCTTTGTGTCCTCAGATTTCTGGCCTGGTCCCTTGCCACTGTTCACTGCCATAGTTATTGAGAGAGGCGCATAAAGGACAAGAGGGTGGAGGAAAACACAAACACAAAATCAGAAAGGAAAGGAAACACAGGGGAAGAGGAGGAGAAAAGTCTCGGTGAAGAGAAAAACCTGAAGGAGTGAGGAAAGGGGGAGGAGAGACTGGAAGGGAGAAGATGGGGAACAGATGGGAAAAGAGTCTGTGGTGAAGGAGAAAAGGTATCACTAGGAGAAAAAGGGGCAAAGAGAAAACTATGTCATAGAGGAAGGTAGCAGAGGGAAAAGATGAGCTAAAACAGTGGTCAGAATATGGACAGGACACTGAAAGGGCAACAGAGTGGGGAAAGGGGACCGAGGAGGAGAAGAGAGAGAGGATGTCCTATTTTAACCCCTGCACTATACAAAGACATAAACATATCAGCTTCTATTCATTGTTTATGCTTGCTTTCAGATGAATAAAATAGAGATTTGGCTTTGACTCTTCTCCACCTCATTCATGGTAACTTGAAACATAGAAAAAGCGGCAGAAAAGGGCTATAGCCCACCAAGTCTGCCCATTCCAAATATCCCCTCCCCTGAATTCACTCTCTAAAAGATCCCACGTGAGTATCCCATTTTCTCTTAAAATCCGTTACGCTGCTGGCCTCTATCACCTGGAGTGGGAGTCTGTTCCAATGATCTACTACTCTTTCGGTGAAGAACTACTTCCTGGAGTCGCCATGAAACTTCCCTCCCCTGATTTTCAGCGGATGCCCTCTGGTGGTCAAGGGTCCCATGAGCCAGAAGATATCATCTTCTGACTCGACACGTCCCGTGATGTACTTATACGTTTCAATCATGTCTCCCCGTTCTCTTCTTTCCTCGAGTGAGTACAGCTGCAATTTCTTTAGTCTTTCTTCATACGTGAGATCCTTGAGCCCCAAGACCATCCTGGTGGCCATTCGCTGAACCAATTCGATCCTCAGCACATCCTTTCGATAGTGTGGTCTCCAAAACTGAACACAGTACTCCAAGTGAGGCCTCACCATGGATCTGTACAGCGGCATCATGACTTCGGGTCTCCTGCTGACAAAACCTCTGCGAATACACCCCATCATTTGTCTTGCCCTGGAGGAAGCCTTCTCCACTTGATTGGCGACCTTCATGTCCTCACTAATGATCACCCCTAGATCGCGTTCCGCCGTGGTCTTAAACAAGGTCTCACATTTTAGTACATAAGTTCTACGCGGGTTTCTCTTACCCAGGTGCATTATCTTGCATTTTTTGACATTGAAGCCTAGCTGCCAAGTAGTTGACCATTGCTCCAGCAGCAGTAGGTCGTGTGTCATATTATCAGGTAATGAGCTTTTGCCTACTATGTTGCAAAGTTTGGTGTCGTCGGCGAACATTGATACCCTTCCTTTAAGTCCTTGCGTCATATCTCTTATGAACTAGTTAAATAGAATCGGGCCCAGGACCGAGCCTTGTGGCACTCCGCTGATAACGTCTGATGCTTCGGATGGGATACCATTCACCACCACCCTTTGAAGTCTACCGCTCAGCCAATCCCCAACCCATGTAGTTAGAGTGTCTCCTAATCCTAATCTTGTCACTGTTTCACTAGTCTTTTTCTCGGTTTCATCCTTTTCTGTTCTGCTCCTTGACTCATCTTCTCAGTTCTGTATTTTTTATACTTCCCATCTCCATCTCCATTACATTAGTATTTATGAATCACTAATATGCCCCAGACAGTAGCATAGAAAGGGTAGAAGGCACCCAGAGCAGTAGTGTGTCCCCTCACCCTTCTCTCCGTTCCCTGCTCCTTCTGCACCCCCCCATCATTCCATGTCCCCCATGCCACACTCGAGCCCTCTCTTCCCACCCCTGAACCTTTTTAAATCTTCGCCAGTGTGAGCAGCTTCTGCTGCTTGCGATGGCGTTGGCTTTCCCTCTGATGTCACTTCCTGGTCCCACAACCCGGAAGTGATTTTAGAGGGAGCCAGGCCAGCGTGAGCAGCGGGCCAGAGTAGTTGCTCACACTGGCAAAGATTTAAAGAGGTATGGGGGGCAGGGAAGGGAGGGCACTTACTACACCACTGGCCCCAAGAAGGAGTTCAATGCGATTTAAATTGAGAAGGGCCTGGCCATGTCCAAGTTTTGCATTATATCTTGGGTTTTGTTCATGTAGGCGTGCGATTGTGGTATATGTTTGGAGAGAAGATTGGCCATACCTTATTGCTCTTGAATGTTATGGGGCTCATAATCGAAACAGAAAAACGTCTAAAACCGGCCTAAATTGGCACATGGACGATCAGTAACAAAAAACATCCAAGTGCTGATGTATTTAAAAACGACTTAGGCCTTCACAGTGCTGCTGAACGACCAGAGCTAAAAGGGGTGTTTTATGAGGAGTGGTGAGGGCGGGATTTGGGCAGGCATGGGTCGTCCTAGATTTAGTCGTACTGCATGTATAACTAAAATTTTACAACACTGCCTAGACGGAACATGGACGTTGTGACTTAGGCGATCTAAAACCAGGTCTAAATCCACAAAAGGTATCCAAAGTGACCAGATAAGCACTGCAGACACAAAGTACAGACCCTCACACACAGCCCCAGTGATCACTGACCCCCACCCCCCATAAAAAATATAATAACAACTTTACATATCTGCCTCCAGAACATCAGCACCTGGCATAGGAAAGCCTAGCTGCACAGAGGTGGCTTAAGTGGTCTTGGGGATGGGTTAGTGAACCATGGAGAGGAGGACCCAGGCCCATAAGCCACTCTAATCACTGCATTCATGGTGAAACATGTGCACCCCCCAAAACCTTTTGTACTGCTATATAAGTGGCTACTGCAGCCATAAGGGCTTTTGTGGTGGTAGATAGATGAGTCTAGTAGATTCTGAGGGTGTTTGGGGGGCTCACCATGACCTATAAGGGAGCTGTTGTGAGATGTTTATGTGGCACCCTTTTTGTGAAGTTCACAGCAGTACCCTGTAAGGTGCCCCACTACTCTTGCCATGTCTGGGTGTCCAGTCCCTTATTTTTCTGGCCCCTCCCACATCCAAAAGGTCTTTTTCTAGGCGTTTTTGACTTGGACGAATTTTTGGACCAAAATGGGGTATAAAGATGGACGACTTAGTGGTCATGCTGGACGTATTTTTTGAAAATGGACCTTTTCCTGGGTCTGACTTTGGACAACTTGTGAGTTAGGCCAAAACAGACTTAGCCGTTTCTTTTGATTATGCCCCTCTATATCTCCAAGTTTATTTAAAATTTGTTATACCGCTAATCATCATTCTGAGCGGTGTACAAAGTTCATAAAACCCGTGGGTTTATACATACTGGTAGATCTAAACTGACATGAAAAAATATGGACTGACGTACAAGAGACATGAGGTTAAAGGGAGAACTCCATTAGATAGATAGGACAGCAACACCGTATCTCAAAAGAAAATATAGCAAAATTAGAAAAGGTTCAAAGAAGAACAACCCAAATGGATAAGGGAATGGAACTCTCTTTTGAGGAAATGCTTAAGAGATAATACTGAGTGGAATAAAATGGGTAAGTCGACTGTTTACTTTTTCAGAGTGGTCTCAAACCCTTTGCAGGGCCACATTTTGGATTTGTAGGTACTTGGAGGGCCGCAGAAAAAATAGTTAATGTCTTATTAAAGAAATGACAATTTAGCAGGAGGTAAAACTCTTCATAGTTTATAAATCTTTCCTTTTGGCCAAGTCTTAATAATAATATTGCCATTTATAGCTAAAGAGAGAAATGATCAAGAAACTGTTTTATTTTACTTTTGTGATTTTAATAAACATACCGAGGGCCTCAAAATAGGACCTGGTGGGCCGCATGTGGCCCCTGGGCCGCGAGTTTGAGACCACTGGTCTAGAGAACACTCCACGAAGTTACAAGATAATACGTTTCAAACAAATATTTTTCACTAACCCCCAATATAGGGTGCTTAAAAAAAATCAGTGCTAAGAGCGATTCTATGAAAATTAGGCTCACTGTAGCATCGCCTTAGGATCTACTAATGAGATAGACATGGAGAAAGCCACAACTGACCCTAGGATTGGTAGCATGGAACCTTGTTACTATTTGGGATTCCACTAAGCACTTGTGACCTGGATTGGCCATTATGGCTTATGTTCTTTTGTTCCGATACTCCCAAGTATCTTCTTCCTGATTTCACTATCCCAGCAGCTCCTCTTTCTTCCTTTTCCATCTATATTAATCTTTCGGAGAATATCCCTGCCATGTTGGGCTACAGTTTACCAGCTGTGCTCAATGCTATCCTCTGAAAGACTAATTTAAGAATATACCAAATAGATCCGCAATTCTCCCCGGAAGAAGCTGACTCTATCGGCGAAACAGGTCCTGTTGGGAACAGATCAGCATTATGATAAGTATTGTATGTGGTTTGACTAGCCACACAAAAGATTTGTATTAGTATATTTGGTTTATTATACAGAGGCAAGTCAAGCTGATATCTGTTTCTAAAAGCAAATATTTGCCTTCATTGATGTTAATATAGGACTTTAATAGGTGTGATGTCACAACATGGCCATCAGAATCAATGATAGAAAGCTGGAACCGACAAGTCTCGGACTAAGTTTACCTTTGGTGGGATTCCAAGCGGGTTTCTGAGGTTCTTTTCCTCCCAGTGTGATAATACATCGACCGCTTGCTACAATAATAAGAACCTGATTTGATTTGAGCTCGGTTACACTAGGGGGTTCTATTTCCATCTCTTTTGGGCATTGAATAGATCCACATCATCCCTTGGAAAATCATCCCAAGATCCAGAAAGCCAAAATACTCACAACACTATCCACGCTCCCTACAAACACCATTCATTAGGTAAGCCTCTCTTATCCGTTTCTTTCTCCTCTAGTGCCAACTGCAGACTAAGTTCCTTCTCTCACACGGCTGAAACAAACTGCCCAAGTCATTACATCAAGTTCCGTCCCTGGCAGTGTTCAAATCCAAGCTAGAGTGTGGTGCAGTGGTTAAAGCTACAGCCTCAGCCCCCTGAGGTGTGGGTTCAAATCCCACACTACTCCCTGTGACCCTGGGCAAGTCACTTAATCCCCCCATTGCCTCAGGTACATTCGATAGATTGTGAGCCCACTGAGACAGACAGGGAAAAATGCTTAGGAGACTGGTATAGAAAGCTGAATAAATAAAAGCCCACATCGTCAAGGTTGCTTTTAACTCCTAACCCCACTCGCCTGTCTAAGAAACTCCCTAACCCCCTACTTGTCCTGTTTGTCCATTGATTAAAACATGCAAGAGACAGTCCCAGCTCAGTAGAGCTTACAATCTAATGTACAGCGCCATGTATGCCTAGCAGAGCTTTAGAGATGATAAGCAGTAGTAATAAAACAGAGAAAGGAACCCCTTAATCAGAGTAGCAAAAGAAAAGGAGGTTAGGCTGCTTCCATTTACTCAAGATTAGTAGAGGGCATGAATGTCTCATGTCTCCTGTACCAACTGGTCAGGCCTGCCAGTGCCCAGCTGGTTTACTCTGCTCTATTTAAAGCGGGTGCAATCTAGCAAGGAATGCCAAAGGCAGTCTTTGCCAAATGAAAAAAGCAACCATGTTAATCTCAAGTAAATCTCAGAAGCCAGTCTCATCCATGTTCACTGCAGGAGTTTTAAAAAGTTATATCCATGAATACTGCTCCTTACTGGAAGGCTCTTTCAAATAAACAAGCTTTCACAGGCAATTTAAGAAGCAACGGGTTCCATTAAAATGGCCCAGCACAGAAGAAGATGATCTATAGGCCTCTGACGTAATTTGATGGAATGAAGGTACATCCAGAAGCAATTGCTCCACTGATTTCAATTAATGTGATGTTTGACCGAGAATTCACGGGAGCCAGTCAAGAAGCCGCTCAGCGCCGAGCAGGAGCGCCAAAGCGCGCTCCTGCTGGTTGCTGCTCAGCAGCAGAAGAAACCGCATCTTGCGGCAGCCACCACCGAACGGGACAGGTGCGCGGAAAGCTTGCTCCTGGCCGCTGCACTTCTGGACTACCAGGGATCGGCAGAGGAGGACAGGGCAGGGGGGGTGGACAGAGTGCAGAATCTGGGAGGGAGGGGGGGGGCTGGGTGCAGAGTTTGACAGGGGAGGGAGGGAAGGGGGCTGGGTGCAGTGCCTGATAGGAGAGGGAGGGAAGGGGGTTGGGTGCAGTGCCTGGGATAGGGCACTTGAATATTAAGCCACCCAATTTATATTCGAGTCAACCATTTTTCCTCCTTTGGGGGGGGGGGGGAGAATGGGGGTCTCAACTTATATTCGTATATACGGTATGTTTTTTTCTCTCCTGATCATCTAACATCCTTTTTGTACCTTAAGGGGCTAATCAGTGTTGGAGATTCTAGCTCAAAAAAAATAAGGCCGGGGGTTTAGACATATAAAGCCTTTCTTGATACTTTTCTAAAATATATCTCTCTTCAGTGTTCTCCCTAGCGCCTTTTAGCCGGGCGCTCTTTCCGGCTAATTTAGGTGAGCGCCCGGCTGTCTTCCTCGAATGACGCCCTTCCCCCCTAGTCAGTGTCTCCCTTTAAAACACTCAAGTGCTAGCTCTGCGAGAAGATCCCCAAGGAGGCAACGTGATGTGTAAGCAGTGCAGAGGTTTTTAGTGTGGGCCAGCGATGTAAGTGCTCCGCTGCTCACATGAAGTCTATGAGCGCTGGAGCATTTACTGTGTTGGTCCACGCTAAAAACCTGTAACGCAGCTTGATAAAAGGTGCCCAAAGTGACATCTATCACAAATGAAGGTCCTGAAAATACAACGTATGCCAAAACAGGAGTAAATATCGAAACCCGAAAAGAACAAATCATATGATGAACAGGAGATGCTAAAATGTGATGTGATATATAGTGAGTGCAAGTCAATACAGTAAACACCCACATATACATAGCAAAATAAAAAAAATTTCAGTTTGTGGATAAATGGTCGAGAAAGTAAAAATGGGCTGAAAAGTACGAAAATACTGTATTTCAAATACAATGGCGCCATCTGGTGGAAACGGAAAAACATGACTGAATGTGAATGGGCTGAAAAGTAAAAAAATACTGTATTTCAATTACAATGGCGCCATCTGGTGGAAACGGAAAAAAAAGACAGCGAATGTGAATAGGCTGAAAAGTAAGATACAGTATTTCAATTACAATGGAAACAATACAAAAGCAATGAATGGACTGGCTCCTGCGCTAAAAACTACGATAGCAGTTTGGATAGAATAGTTTATCACATGGACAAATTATGATGTAAACCAGTGTTTTTCAACCTTTTTTGGGCAAAGGCACACTTGTTTCATGAAAAAAATCACGAGGCACACCACCATTAGAAAATGTTAAAAAATTTAACTCTCTGCCTATATTGACTATATATAAAGTAATTCTCTTGAATAGGAATCAAATAAACACAAAGAAAGTATTTTATAATTACTTTATTACGAAATAAAAATTATAAAATACTTTATTCAGTGCGAAACCTGGGCCTGTTTGGCTGAACACAAAGCTGATATTCTGGCTGGAATCGAAGAAAGACACACACGTAGCTCTTCGTCAACAGCTCTCAGTCTCTCTCTGTATTTGGATTTTATAGCATACAAAAATAGACAAATATACCCTCCATCCTTTTTATTAAACCACAATAGCAGTTTTTAGCGCAGGGAGCTGCGCTGAATGCCCAGCGCTGCTCTTGACGCTCATAGGCTCCCTGCGCTAAAAACCACTATTGCGGTTTATTAAAAGGTGACCATATTGTAAAATATAGACAGCAGATATAAATTCAGAACTGTGCATAGTAAGTGAAGGGAAGTTTTCATCTCTGGGAATTTACCCAGTTAACTATTAAGTTATTTGGGCAAATTCCTTTGAAAACTGTGGTAATACTGCCTCCACTTTGCTAAATTTAAAATAAAATCATTTTTCCTACCTTGTCTGGTGATTTCTGGTTGCACTTTCTTCTTCTGACTGTGCATCCAATCTTTCTTCCCTTCTATCAGCCTGTATGCTTTCTCTCCTCCACACCTCATTCCCTCCCCCAACTTTTTCTTCCTCTCTCCCTGACCTTTCTTTCTTTTTTTCTGTTTCTCTTCTTTCCTTCTGTTTCCCTGCCTGCCCCCTTTTTTTCTTTCTCCCTGCCGTTCCCCAAGCCACTGCCGCTGCCATCGGGGAACAGGACCCACCAATGGATAACAGGCCCCAAAGCCGACGCCGACGCATGCTCTCCCTGACGTCAATTCTACAATCGGAAAGGAAGTTCCGCCCAGCCAGGCAGCGATTGGCTGGCCCGAACTTCCTCTCCGACTGTAGAATTGACGTCGGGGAGAAGAAGACTTATCAGCTCGATAGATTAGATCGCCAAGACAAAGTGAGTCCTGGGTGATCGACTCACTTTGCCTTGGCGAGCTACTGGCGCCCCTGCCTCGGGCCCCCTGTCAGCTCCGGGCCCGGCGGCCCTGCGGCACATCAGGCAACATCTCGCGGCACACTAGTGTGCCGCGGAACAGCGGTTGAAAAACACTGATGTAAACAACTTGATAGGCATTGCAATCGGATAAATGATGTATATTGAAACCTTTATTAGTTTGCGGATCTGTGAAGGAATCAATGCATACCACATGTTTGCAGACAGCAGCAACCACAGGCTGGTTGGCCAGTGTGTGCAGGTAGCTGAGTGTCGGAGCCAGGTAAAATAGATGGCATCAAGATCTCACATACGGCCTCTTTTACAAAGCCGCGCGGCAACAGCCCCGAAGCCCTTTAAATCTCTATGGGCTTCGGGGCGTTAGCGCAGAAGCCGATAGATTCCTGTTTCTCGTACGGGCAATAGTAAGCCTCGCCTTTAAAGCATGAATGGCGACCAGGCAACATCAACAATATTTTATATACGGAAGAAAAGAGACTCAGTTATCAGCTTAATACTCTTCACTATTATGGTCTGAATGCTGATATTTATTATATTGCCCTTTTAAAACATTTAAACATTACATATTACAACCGTTTTAAACATTTATTTATTTAATACAACTTTTTTTCACTTCGTTGTCCTTTGTGATGGTTCCACCAGATGACGCCATTGTATTAGAAATAGAGTATTATCCCAGGACAAGCAGGCAGATATTCTTAACACATGGGTGACGTCACCGACGGAGCCCTCGGTACGGACCTTTTTAACTAGAAGTTTCTAGTTGGCCGCACCGCGCGTGCGCGAGTGCCTTCCCGCCCGACGGAGGAGTGCGTGGTCCCCAGTTTCTTCGTTTCTGCGGAGCGAAGAAGACGCGTGTGTTTTTTCAACGGCCGTTGAAACCACTTTTTTGCCTTCCCGCTCGCGCTTTTTTCCTAATTTTTCTTCTTTTGCCTTCGGGTATCTTTTTCTTTTGCTTTGTAAAAAAAAAAAAAAAAAAAACTTGCTTTTTTTTCTCCTTTTTTTTTTTTCGATTTTGCCCCGGCGGGGCCTGTTGCCATTATACAGGCCTCGGGGTTCGATTTTGCGGAGGCTGTTTTCCCCTTCATGCCCCCGCAGGTCGGTTTTAAAAAGTGCCAGCGGTGTGCACGCCCGATCTCCATCACTGACCCACACAATTGGTGTTTACAGTGTTTGGGTCCGGAGCATCGGGCGGACTCCTGCACCCGCTGTGCTACTCTTCAAAAGAGAACCCTTAAAAACCGAAGAATTCAACAAACTCTTCTCTTCGGCTCCGGGTCGGCGATGGACTCCTCGACATCGACAGCGGTACCACAGAAATCGGCACCGTCTACTTCGACACCGCCCGACCCCACATCGGCGTCTCTGGCGCCAGGTAAGCCGGCTAAGAAGCCTTCCTCTTCCCTCGAGCACCCTCCAACTACGGTGGCGACGCCGACCTTGCCGGCATCGCACCGGTCCCGCAAGCGCTCCGCCCCGATCTCGGTGAGTGCCTCGTCATCGGCCTCCTCATCGCCGGGGCGTGGAGCGGCATCTAAGGAACCGAAGAAAAAGAAAGCGGTTCCGATGCCACCCCTAGATGACCGTATCTCGGCCATCTTAAAAGTTCAACTCCAGGAACAGTTACAGCAACAACTCGAGCACCTGTTGCCCACTATCCTGGCACCGCTCCTTCCGGTACCAGACCGGACCGAGCCCCGTACCGAACCACCGGTATCCACCCCTTCGGTACCTATCAACACCTCCATGCCGATTCTTTCGGCTGAGCAGCTTCATACCCATCCAGTGGTTCACTCCCATACCACATCGGATCCTCCTCGGCACCAAGCAGTGCGTCATTCTTCCCGGGACCGGGATCGACGCCGATCTTCCTCTCCTGGTACCGTTTCGGTGCGTTCTGGGAAATCTTTATCCAAGACCCGCCATACCGCACCTTCCACCCCGGTGTCCCGACATGCACCAGAGGTCCGGGACATCTGACTTATGGGAGGAATCCCCTCTCGGTACCGAGGAGGATCCCTCCTCATCTGATGAGGACCCGTCGGCACCCGATGCCACCTCCAAACCGGAGCAGTCCTCATTTTCTAAATTTCTGAGGGAGATGTCTGCAGCCCTGTCCCTTCCTTTAGAATCTGACTCAAAGAAGTCTCAAGCCTTCCTGGAGGCTTTAGATTTCGAACAACCTCCTAAAGAGTTCCTCAAACTTCCCGTGCATGATATCCTACGGGAGACTTTTTACAAAAACTGGGAGAATCCCCTTACGGTACCGGGGGCCCCCCGTAAACTGGACAACCTCTATCGAGTCATCCCTATCCCAGGGTTCGACAAGTCTCAATTGCCCCATGAGTCCCTTCTTGTTGAATCCACCTTGAAAAAGACTCAGGGCTCCAGTGTCTATGCCTCTACCCCTCCTGGCAGAGAGGGTAAGACCATGGACAAGTTTGGCAAGAGGCTCTACCAGAATGCCATGCTGGCCAACAGGGCAAATAATTATTCATTCCATTTTTCATTTTACATGAAACATTTGGTTCAGCAGCTGTCCGCCCTTCAGAAATACCTCCCGGAGCGCAAGGTTCCACTGTTCCAACAGCACATCTCTGGCCTTCTTCAATTGCGCAAGTTTATGGTCCGCTCGATATACGACTCATTCGAGCTCACCTCCCGTGCCTCTGCCATGGCCGTAGCCATGCGCCGCCTGGCCTGGCTGAGAGTCTCCGACCTGGACATCAACCACCAGGATCGTCTAGCCAACGCCCCATGTCTCGGGGATGAACTTTTTGGTGAGTCACTGGATTCCACCACCCAGAAACTCTCCGCCCATGAAACCAGGTGGGACACCCTGATAAAACCAAAGAAGAAGGCTCCGCCTGCCCGTCCTTATCGACCTCAGTCTTCTTATCAGCGCAGGTTCTCAGCCAGGCCACTCAACCCTCCAAGCCTCTCCAGCCTGCTAAGCAATCCCAGCCCTTTTGACTCTTCTCTCCAGGGCATAGCCAGTCATCCACCCTCGCTACCTCTTCCACAACCAATCGGAGGTCGTCTCACCATATTCTCCAGCCGTTGGGAGGTCATCACATCGGACCAGTGGGTCCTCAACATCATCCGCCACGGCTACTCTCTCAACTTCCAGACTCTTCCATCAGACAACCCTCCCGTAGAGTCTGCTTCACACTCATCTCAAACCCCCCTCCTCCTGAGGGAGGTTCAATCCCTCCTCCTTCTCAATGCCATCGAAGAAGTACCTCTAGATCAAAGGGGTCAGGGATTCTACTCCCGCTACTTCCTGGTACCCAAAAAGACGGGAGACCTCCGTCCCATTCTCGATCTCAGGGACCTCAACAAGTGTCTGGTCAAGGAGAAGTTCAGAATGCTCTCCCTTGCCACGCTCTACCCTCTTCTTTCTCAACACGACTGGCTATGTTCCCTGGACCTCAAAGAGGCCTACACTCACATCTCCATCAATCAGAATTCTCGCCGCTACCTGCGGTTCCAGGTGCTGCACCACCACTATCAGTACAAGGTGCTACCGTTCGGCCTCGCTTCCTCACCCAGGGTCTTCACCAAGTGCCTTATAGTGGTAGCGGCCTTCCTCAGGTCTCACAACCTCCAGGTGTTCCCCTACTTGGACGATTGGTTGGTGAAAGCACCTTCATCTCAACTTGTGCTACAGGCTACTCATCACACCATCTCTCTCCTCCACCTCCTGGGGTTCGAGATCAACTATCCCAAGTCGCATCTGCTTCCCACCCAGCGACTTCAATTCATTGGAGCAGTTCTGGACACCACACTAATGAGGGCTTTTCTCCCCTCCGATCGTCAGCGGACCCTGCTCCACCTCTGTCGTCAGGTGCTCATGCATCCCTCCATTCCTGCCCGACAGATGATGGTCCTCCTAGGTCACATGGCCTCGACGGTGCATGTCCTTCCTCTGGCACGTCTCCACCTTCGCACGCCTCAGTGGACTCTCGCCAACCAATGGTCACAGACTACGGATCTTCTTTCTCATCCCATCTCTGTGACATCATCTCTTCAGCAATCTCTCCAATGGTGGTTGAACTCCTCAAATCTTTCCAGGGGTCTACTTTTTCATCTACCCCCTCACTCTATGATCATCACCACGGATGCGTCCCCCTATGCGTGGGGAGCTCACCTAGGAGATCTACGCACCCAGGGACTTTGGACCCCACAGGAGCGTCGTCATCACATCAATTTCCTGGAACTCAGAGCCATGTTCTACGCCCTCAAGGCTTTCCAACATCTCCTCTGTCCTCAAGTCCTCCTCCTGTGCACAGACAATCAAGTCGCCATGTACTACATAAACAAGCAAGGCGGCACCGGATCTCGCCCCCTTTGTTTGGAGGCTCTACGCATCTGGACCTGGGCCACGGACCGCAATCTCTTTCTCAGGGCGGTCTATATCCAGGGCGAACAGAACTCCCTGGCCGACAATCTCAGCCGCATCCTTCAACCTCACGAGTGGACGTTGGACCCTCCGACTCTGCTCTCCATCTTTGCTCGATGGGGCACTCCGCAGGTGGACCTCTTTGCAGCACCTCACAATCATCAACTGCCCCTCTTCTGTTCCAGACTCTTCTCTCCTCACCGTCTGGCCCCGGATGCATTCCTGCTCGATTGGAGGGATCGGTTCCTGTATGCATTCCCTCCACTTCCTCTGATGTTGCGGACCTTGTCCAAACTCCGCAAGGACAACGCCACCATGATTCTTATCGCTCCTCGGTGGCCTCGCCAACACTGGTTCTCCCTCCTGCTCCAACTCAGCTCCAGGGAGCCCATTCCTCTTCCTGTGTTTCCTACTCTACTTACGCAGCGGCATCAGTCTCTACTGCATCCCAATCTGTCTTCGCTCCACCTGACAGCTTGGTTTCTCTCGGGCTGACCTCTCCAGAGAATCTATCTCAGCCAGTCCGCCTCATCTTGGACGCCTCCAGGAAACCGGCCACCCTCCAATGTTACTATCAGAAATGGACCAGATTCTCCTCGTGGTGTCTCCGGCATCATCAGGAACCCACCTCCTTAGCGGTGGAAACTGTATTGGAATATTTGCTCTCGCTGTCCAATGCTGGCCTCAAAACTACCTCCATCAGAGTCCACCTCAGTGCCATCACTGCGTTTCATGAGCCTATTCTCGGAAAACCCCTCACGGCTCATCCTCTGGTTTCCAGATTTATGAGAGGGCTCTTCAATATCAAACCGCCTCTCAAGCCTCCTCCTGTCGTCTGGGACCTGAATGTGGTTCTCTCAGCACTCATGAAACCTCCATTTGAGCCTCTTGCCACAACTTCGCTCAGGCTCCTTACCTGGAAGGTGCTTTTCCTAATTGCCATCACCTCTGCCAGGAGGGTTAGCGAACTGCATGCACTGGTTGCCGACCCACCGTTCACTGTTTTTCACCATGACAAGGTTGTTCTGCGTACCCACCCTAAATTCCTTCCCAAGGTGGTCTCGGCTTTTCACCTTAACCAGTCCATTGTGCTGCCCGTCTTCTTCCCTAAGCCTCACTCGCACCCTGGAGAACAGGCGTTGCACACGCTGGACTGTAAGCGTGCCCTTGCTTACTACCTTGATCGTACCAGAGCTCACCGTACATCCCCTCAGCTATTTTTGTCTTTCGATCCCAACCGTTTGGGTCGTCCTGTCTCCAAACGGACACTTTCAAATTGGCTTGCTGCCTGTATTGCATTCTGCTATGCTCGGGCCGGTCTCTCACTGGAAGGTGCTGTCACGGCCCACAGAGTCCGAGCTATGGCTGCTTCTGTAGCTTTCCTCCGTTCCACGCCCATCGAGGAAATCTGCAAGGCTGCCACTTGGTCCTCAGTTCACACGTTCACTACTCACTACTGTCTGGATGCCTTTTCCAGACGGGATGGACACTTCGGCCAATCGGTGTTACAGAATTTATTTTCATGATGGCCAACCATCCCCCCTCCCTCTTTGTTAGCTTGGAGGTCACCCATGTGTTAAGAATATGCTGCCTGCTTGTCCTGGGATAAAGCACAGTTACTTACCGTAACAGGTGTTATCCAGGGACAGCAGGCAGATATTCTTACGTCCCACCCACCTCCCCGGGTTGGCTTCTTAGCTGGCTTATCCTAACTGGGGACCACGCACTCCTCCGTCGGGCGGGAAGGCACTCGCGCACGCGCGGTGCGGCCAACTAGAAACTTCTAGTTAAAAAGGTCCGTACCGAGGGCTCCGTCGGTGACGTCACCCATGTGTTAAGAATATCTGCCTGCTGTCCCTGGATAACACCTGTTACGGTAAGTAACTGTGCTTTTTTTACTTTTCAGCCTATTCACATTCACTGTCTTATTTTACTGTTTCCACCAGATGGCGCCATTGTATTTGAAATACAGTATTTTTTGCTTTTCAGCCCATTCGTCATTCATTGTCTTTTTTACCATCTGCACGAGATGGCGATATTACTACATTACTATTATACATATATTTTCCCCATCAGTTTCAGCTTATTTAAATTGTATGCTCACGATTTACCTACAGGTTGATTTTTATTTTATTTTGCTATGTATTTGTGGGTGTTTTCTGTATTGCACTCGCTATATAGCCATATGGCATTGGCCTGCGCTAATATAACAGGGTCAAGTCTTTTCTCTGCATGTCCCTAGGGGCTTTGGTGCATTTCTCGCAGGGGACTCTCTACTGCAGCTTTGAAAGAGAAGCCCTGGGGGATTTTTGAATGGCTTCGGGCATGCGCGGTTCCTTTTTCTCGTTCACCTCTTTTGGTTCCGTTTCAGACTGGTTGCTCGTTAACTGTGTCATAATGTTTGATTGTGTTTGTTTTTAAGGTGAGGCAACGTCGACAAGAACAGAGAGTCATGAGCTTGAAGCCCTTCACCTTTTCCGTCTGAATACTGAGACTTTAAAAAATATTACATCTCTTTTCACTTTGCAGTTCATTCGTTGCTTTTTTTTTAATTGGTTCCACTAGATGGCGTAAATACCACATTATTTGGAAAATCTTTCACTTTAGTCAATTCATCATTCGTTGTCTTTTTCACTATCTCCACCAGATGGCGATATATATACTACATTTTTATTATCCAGTATTTCCTATTACACATATAGATATTTTTCCAGTAGTTTCAGCTTATTTTATTATTTTAATTTTATTTTCTCACCCTTAATTTGTCTACAACTTGATTTTTGTATTTTGCTATGTAGATGTGGGTGTTTTCTGTATTGCCTCACACTCACTAACCCTCTCTTGTATTAAACTGCGCTAGCAGTGAGCTGCGCTGAATGGCCCGCGCTGCTCCCGACACTCATATGAACTCTATGAGCGTCGGGAGCAGCGCAGGCCATTTAGCGTGGCTCTCTGCACTAAAACCTGCTAGTGCAGTTTGATAGAAGAGGCCCCAAGTCGTTCAGATTTGTGTGTGTGATAGAGGAAATATAAATTCCACTTGAGAAAAGCGTCACTTTACCTGCAAAGGACTGCATAGCTGACATCGATAACTCAGCTTTTTTGATATGAAAAGTGGAAGACTTGAAGTTCCATCTCAGGTCTTTTGGTACAGCTCCATTCCTGACAGCAGTGACTCTGGGCAATGGCCAGGGATGGATTTCCGATGGCTGATCTGTGCCTAGAGGTGTCTTTTGCCATGACTTTAAAGAGGGAGCTGCATCTGCTTTCTCCTGCGCAGGCTTTAACCTGAACTATGGTTAATTGGAGGGGGTTCCCCACACTCTTTATTTGGTTTTAGAATTTTAATTTGTGAACCCCTTTGACTTCTATTACAGATATAACTCTGAACCGTACAGGACCCCAGAGTCTCACAGGGTCCACTAGCTCCAGAAACTGATGAAAGCAGATAAAAAGCTCTAATAGGAGGGAGAGCTCATACCATGCTGGGAGGAATAAAGATTAGAGCAGGAAGAGAAGGCAGTCAAAAATCAGCTTAGGGGCAAGTGAGATGTGGTCGTTCATGCGGAACCTTGTCTAACGCCTTCTGAAAATCCAGATATACAATGTCGACCGGTTCGCCCTTGTCTATCTGCTTGTTTACTCCCTTGAAGAAGTGCAGCAAGTTTGTCAAACAAGATCTGCCTTTGCAGAAACCATGCTGGCTGGTCCTCATCAGACCGTGTCCGTCAAGGTGATCAATGATGCGGTCCTTTATCAGCGCCTCTACCATCTTTCCCAGTACCGATGTCAGAATCACAGTCTGTAGTTTCCCGGGTCTCCCCTCGAACCTTTTTTGAAGATCGGCAAAACATTCGCCACCTTCCAGTCCTCCGGAATCTTTCCCGATTTAATCGACAGATTGGCTATTAGCTGAAGTAGATCTCAATCTGTATACTTTGGAAGAAAGGCGGGAGAGAGGAGATATGATAGAGACATTTAAATTACATTACATTACATTACGGATTTCTGTTCCGCCTGTGCCTTGCGGTTCTAGGCGGATTACAATATAGAAAATATCTGGGACATTCCAGTAGAATTACATTTCAGGATAGGAGTAAGTTACAGGAACAGTGAAGAGTTATGATATTACAATTTCACAGCAGATATTACTTATTACAGAAGATAGTACATATAGCAGAAGATAATGCATTTTGCAGAGGTAATACATGTCAACTCGATCAGTTAAGTCGGGTGTAGTGTAGAAGAGTTACAGTACATTCTTGATCACAGACAAAGAGATAATATGGATGAGTGATTCCGAAGTCGTTGAATGGGAACTCATTGGGCGGTGGTTAGAGTGATGGGAGATATTTTTTGAACAGTAGTGTTTTTATTTCTTTGCGGAACTCTTTTATGTCTGTTGTTTTGGTCAGTAATTTAGAGATGTCAGAGTCTATTTTGGCTGCCTGTGTCCCCAGGAGGTTGTCGTAGAGTTTCTTACGACAAGTACCGTTGAGTGGAAGGGTAGGTGAAAAGGTTCTGTGTTCTCCTTCTTCTTGGTGGGTGGTAGTAGTGAAAACGGTTATTTAGGTAACTGGGTGCCGTGCCATGGGTTACTTTGAAAATGAGACAGTAGAGTTTGAATTGTGTTCTTGCTTTTATTGGTAGCCAGTGAGATTCTAGGTATGCATTGGTGATGTGGTCGTATTTGCTGAGTGAGTATATGAGTCTGAGGGCTGTGTTCTGGATGGTCTGTAGTTTTTTTATTGTGTTGGTTGGGCAAGGTAAGTAGAGGCTGTTGCAATAGTCGACGATACTTAGTACCATGGATTGGACAATGATCCTGAATTGGTCTTTTTTGAAGAATTTTCTGATTTTTCTTAAATTTCGCATTGTGAAGAATGCTTTTTGGGTGATTTTTTGGATTTGTGTTTGCATTGTCTAAGTGTATTCCAAGGATTTTGAGGGAGTTCTGTATAGGGTACTTGATTGAGTTTACTTCCAGTTCTGTTAGGGATGGTTTTTTGTCTTTCTCTAGTAATAAGAATTTGGTTTTGTCAGAGTTCAGCTTCAACTTGTGATCTATCATCCATTTATCCACTGATTCCAATGTAGTTTTCAGGTGTTCTGTGGAGATTGGGTTATGTATGTCGAATGGAAAGAGAATGGTAATGTCGTCCGCGTAGCTGAGAGAAGTAATATTTTGGGCGTCTAGGACGGTGCCTAGGGAGGATATGAATAGGTTGAAAAGTGTGGGAGAGAGGGGAGAGCCTTGTGGTACTCCACATGGATTGGACCATGGTTCAGATAGAATGTCTTTAGATTTGACTCTGTATGTTCTATTTTTGAGGAAGCCTTTGAACCAGTTATGAACTTTACCTGAAATTCCTATTGCGTCTAGTATTTGGAGGAGTATGTCGTGGTCCACTAGATCGAATGCAGCTGATAAATCAAATTGGATGATTAGCAGTTTGTTTCCTTGGCTGAGGTGACTTCGAGCTATGTCTAGTAGAGATACCAGTAGAGTTTCGGTACTGTAGTTGGTTCTGAATCCGGATTGGGATGGGTGTAAGATATTGTGGGATTCAAGGTACGTGGACAGTTGTTGTGCGACTAGTCCTTCTATTATTTTGACATATGTTGGGATAGACGCGATTGGTCTGTAGTTTGATGGGCTGTTTGTTAGACCTTTGGGATCTTTCAGTATTGGCGTGATTATAATTTCTCCGAGGTCTGGTGGGAACTGGCCTTCCCTGAGTGTGGTTTGCAGCCATAATGTGTAGCAAGCTTTGAAGTTGGTGGAAGCTGTTGCTAGTAGGTATGGTGGGCAGTTATTCAGATCACATGCTGATTTGCAATATTTTTTGTATAGCCTGTCCAATTCGGTCCATTGGGTTTTAGGGAAGTCGGTCCAGAACCTGTCTGCTGATATTGCTTCGGCTGTTGTGGGTTTTGTTAGGATCTTGTCTGTGTTGTATTGTGAGTTGTTGAATGTTGTTCTAATTGAGATGATTTTATTTTTGAAGTGGTCTGCTAATTGAGAGGCTGTAGGTGTTAGGTTTTCCTGGGTGGCTAGACATGGTTTAGTGTCGGTGAGGTTTCTTACTAGGTTGAACAGTTTTGTTACGTAATGTAAATGCACATGAGTCGAGTCTCTTTAATTTGAAAGGAAACTCTGCAATGAGAGGGCATAGGATGAAGTTAAGAGGTGATAGGCTCCGGAGTAATCTAAGGAATACTTTTTTACAGAAAGGGTGTTAGATGCATGGAACAATCTCCCGGAAGAAGTGGTGGAGACAGAGACTGTGTCTGAATTCAAAAGGGCCTGGGATAGGCACGCGGGATCTCTCGGAGAGAGAAAGAGATAATGGTTACTGCGGATGGGCAGACTAGATGGGCCATTTGACCTTTATCTGCCATCATGTTTCTATGTATAAGTTGCATTTACAAATAAAGGATTGAAAATAAAAGAAAGAAGCAGAAAATTGAACAAATGCAGCAGAGTAAGAAGAAATAATATAAGGTGACATAAAATAAGTTCCAGTCCAAACTTCATTTTCGTCCAATGGAGTACCATAATCACCATAAATTTACCTTTGCTTACTTTTCTAACATAATAATGTATTTCTTTCCTTATGGGTTTTCCGCACCTTCCCTCATTTGTCCTTGTCTTGTTACCCCCAATTGTTTTAAATTTCATATATTTTTAATTGTAAACCACTCAGATATATCTGCTGTGCAGTATATCAAGATTTAAATAAACTTGCATGATGACAGTGCCGCAGGTGAGATGCTCTCAGATAGAACGGGGATGGTTGAATCATGGAAAGAAAATATTGAAGCTGCAGAGCTGAGAAGGTAAAAGACAAAAGGGAAGATGAGGTGAAAAATTCAGAAGGTGGGTAATGTGGTCTTGAAGAAGCAGGGATTTGAGAGGGAGAAAGAGATTGTGAAAAGTCAGTATCAAGAGAAGAAAATGTGCTGGAGCCATGGAACCAGAAAGAGTGTTTTGTGCGGTAGGATGGAAGCCCTAAGTGGATCGGGGTGGACCTGCAAGTCACTCCATAGAATGCTGGGAGGAATATGCAAATGGATGCAAGACTTCCTCAGCACTGGGAATCGGCCACTGAGAGCCTAAAAAATAAGCCAAAATAAACTTCAAAATGCGTACTTTGGATTTGTCATGTCTTGAGAGACTACGGGAACTCACGGCAGTCATTTCCTATTGGCGATCTGCACGGGGCAGGAGCGTAGAAAGATCGCTCCTGCCCCGAAAGTCTGCTAGACCACCAGGTAAGACCGGAATGCCGGGGGGGAAGGTGGGAGGGAGGCAGGAGTGGGTCAGAACCAGACGAGAAGATATTTGCGTTTTTTCTCAATTCGCGATCCGGCTCTGCCCCTATCCCCTGCGAATACCGAGGGAGAAGTGTCTTATTTCATTAAGTGCCAATTTGCAGAAACAAAATTCTATGTTTTGGCAATGTTTCAGATCATTGATTGAACCATTTTCACGTCATTCTTTACTTGCTGGGCTGAGAACTTTTCAGTACCTCCTGTAACATGAAGAGTTTCAGTCTCTAGTAACCAGAGCTGATTCAGTGATGTCATATTGCCTCTTTCCACCAATAAGAGCCAGCCTCATCAGTGATGTCACAATGGCTTCATTGTCCTATACCTGGCTCACTTTCAGGGGGTGCTGAAAAGTTCTCAGCCCAACCAACCAACTTCCTAAATTTTGAGCGTTATTTTGCCACGGTAGCTGAAAAGAGTGGCATCTTATTTTATTAAGTGCCAATTTGCAGAAACAAAATTCTGTGTTTTGACAATGTTTCAGATCATTGATTGAACCATATTCACGTCATTCTCTTCTTGGCTGGGCTGAGAATTTTTCAGCACCTCTTCAAATTTATTTATACTTTTTTTTTTTTTATTTAAAAATTTTAATGTACCCTCTACTTGGTTGAACCCAGTCAAAATGCTAAGGTGCCTGACAGCAACACATCAAATTACGGAAAGACAGAAGGAAGGTGGTAGGGTTGCTAGAAACACTGACGTGCGGGGTGATGTGTACAGTAGTTGGGTTTTTGGGGGGAGGGAGGGGGGTAAAGTGTCAGCCACTTGCAGGTGCACAACCGTTGCTTAGGCGAAGGGCCAATCGGCTGCCACAGGCTCTCACTCCCTACTGCAGCCATGAGTTATGTGCCCTGCTACTCTGCCAATGAGAAAAGACTCTGGCCACCCACCTAAGGATCCTGCCCCTCACGTGGGCGCCCTGGAAGTGAGGTCCCCCCTTTTTCTTTGCCTGGGGGAGTGGGTACAGTAGAGGGGGGGAAGACACTCGTCTTCCATCCACCAAACTTTACTGCTGCTGAGGTGTCTAGGTTTCCAGTCCCACGGATGCTTGCTTGGGGTAAGAGGCTGTGGACCATCTGCTCTACTGGGGAGAGGTCCGACATATCTACCCCTAGAGATCTCTTTGAAGCCTTGGCACAGACCTCCCTGTTCAGCCTCTATTTCCCTGTTGTTATGGTGGTCTGCATTCAGGCACTCAGTCCTTGTAGGCATACAGCCTCTGTTCCTTGGGGAGGAGAAACAAGTGTGTGTGGTATGCCTGTATCTCCTGCACCAGCATCAGAAACGTTCACCTTTCAGCTCACAGGTTGGGGTTGCTTTTTGCATGCGAAGATTTGAAAATCTTGTTTTTGGGCATTTTAAGTAGCCATTTCCGTGTGTCTCTGTAGCAGCCATTAGGACGTCTGGGAGATGGATGTCTCAAGTTTTGATTATAGGCCAGTCTGGAAAGCATCTCATTAAGACTGTCTATCCCCCCTTTATTTTTAATCAAAGCTGTCTTTATTTTTTATATTACTAATTTTATTGTAAACAGTTTAGATTTCTAAGATAAAAAGTATATCAAGTATCTAATAAACTTGAGAGATCCTTAGTTGCTATTTTTGAATCTTCAGCTCACCTGAATGCCACACCCTGGGAGGGGCTTTCAGTTTGCTATATGCTATATATGCAACATGAATTATCTGTCTGCATTCAGTCTCTATGGGTAGATGCCTGATCCTGAGGATTCACTGAGCCTGCTGGACCCCTATGATGTTCCAGTCCCTGATCAGAAGGGTCCCCTCTGTATTTGGGAGTGGAGTTGGTCAAGCTCTATGCTAACAGTTGACTCTTTGTTCTATTTCAGGACTTGGCTGCTGGACAGCAGACATTACTGCCCACTGGCCACAAGGGAAGCTGTGAACCTTCATCCCTCTGCCTCCTCCCTCTATCTTGCTCTGTCCTCTGATTCCTCCCTATGCCTCCTTCTTTCCTCTCCCTGTGTTCTGGATCCCTCCTGTACCACCTCACTGACCTTTTGTCTGTCCTAGCCCTCCTGCCTCCCCCTGGGTCTGTTCTGTGCTCCCGCCCCCATTGTGTGTTCTGGGTCTTCCCGCATGACCTCCCACTATGTCTGTCCTGGATACTTCCTGTATAAGAACATAAGAACATAAGAAGCGCCATCTCCGGATCAGACCTTCGGTCCATCAAGTCCGGTGATCCGCACACGCGGAGGCCCTGCCAGGTATACACCTGGCTTACCCTATAGCCAACCATATCTCTATATGCCTCTCTCAAGGAGATATGCATCTAGTTTGCCCTTGAAGCCTAGGACTGTCGATTCTGCAATAATCTCCCCTGGGAGAGTATTCCACTTGGTCTGTCCTGGCCATCCTGCATCCCTCCCTTTTTTTTTGTCCTGGGCTTCTTCCCTCTCTCTTTGTCTGTTGTTGCTTTTCCTGTTCACCAGAGGCAGAGCAGGGGGGTCCCCTCCCTGATCCCTTCCCACAGAACTAGAGGGTGGAGGGCAGCTGCACCCCCAGATAATACAGTTTTCTTTTGCAGTCTATATCCCAGTTGTCATGGTACACTGGGATGAGATGGCTGCCCAATCATTCCCCATGCTACAGGGGCATGCCTACTGCATTCTCCTGTGCTTTGGTACCCTGAACATTGAGATTCTTTCTTTCCACTGGCTAGGCACATCTTCTGGCTTGTGCCTGATGGGCCATCACATATCTTTAGTTGCTCCCTGCCCTTCTCCTCATGTCACTATAGCGTGTGCTTATCTCCTCCTGCATTGCCCCCCTTCATCTGTGCATGCGTCAACATTCAGAGATTCATCTGTTAGTATACCTGTTTATTTAGTCTTCACATGTTGAGGAAAGTGAGATCCTGCTTCTGCCAACAACGTTTTGCTGTCCTTGTACAATCAATCATTCTTTCCAGACTGGACTATTGTAATTCCATCTATCTAAGTCTAACCAAGAAAAATCTTCAAAGACTTCAGCGGATCCAGAACACTGCGGCTTCGCAAAAAGCAAATTTGATCATGTTTCCCTGCTTCTGTCAAAACTTCACTGGCTTCCGGTGATTTCTAGGATTCACTTTAAATGTACCTGCCTAATTTTCAAGATCCTACATGGCTTTCTTACTCCCCTAATCCCACTATCCTGGAATTCTGTGAGACCTGACACTACCAGATCTGCCCACAAACTCAAACTATCTTTCCCCTCGTTAAAAGGCGTCATATATGCAGGTAAATTAGGGAAATCCCTTTTCTTCAAATTCACTGAGCTTTGGAACAACCTCCCTGCCCCGCTGCTGAACCTTGGCTCATTCCAATTATTCCGAAAGCATCTGAAAACCTGGCTTTTCTCCAAAACGTAAAGCTATCTATTTAAAATGTAAAGCTAGCTATCCTCTTCATAACCTCTAATTTCTTATTATGTCCTTCCCTTATTTATTAAATTACCTGTAAACCATGCCGAGCGCTATCTTTATGGAGATGATGCGGTATACAAACTTAAGGTTTAGTTTAGTTTACCTGGTTATACATGAGATTACGTTGTTAATTTCTGTATTGGTTAATTAAAAATGGTGTCTGTTGGCATCACCTTTGACACATGATGTGATGTCACATGTTAATTGTCTATGCATTTCACGTTAATCAAGCTGTGCATTTCTCCTGATGTAACATGTGTACCATCTCTCTGCTCTTGCCAACCTATTTATCACAACACGACCTTGTCAAGTTTGGACTAATAAACATTGTTAACATTTCCCTTCTGTCACATGTCCTTCATTGTAACATATCTCTTGGAAGCAGCTGTTTGCACATTTTCTAGGACCCCCCAGCCAGGTGGGAGGGTGACAGGGAGGGAGAGGGGTGCGAGTGAACACAGAGCAAAGCCTTGTCTATGCACTCCAGGGTCACAACTGGAGGGTTGGTGATGCAAGACTACAGACCTTTTAAATAGACCATTTCTCTGTGGAGTGTATGACCAGGGGGTGGGGATGCTGAGCGAGATTCGAAGGGGCTGAGAATAGCTCTTTGATGGAAGCTATGAGGGTCAGGCAAGGACATTCATCCAGGGAAGAACAATGAACTCCAGGCAGTGATGTGAGCCCCCATCGGGGGCCAACAGCCCACCATGCTACTATTTGGGTAGTGAGACTCATTGTTGGACCATGGCTGCAGGCTCCAGCATGGTGTTAGGTGGGGGAAGCAGCTGGGCAGATAGGTGACCCAGCTGCTGTTTCACATCGTGCAGCTCCATCACCCTCCCCTTTTCCTCAGATTCTGCTGCCTGCACGGGCATTGGCTCATAGCACAAGTGTGGGTCCCAAGGGCTGTAGGGTGCACTGTACATGTGGTATACCCTTCAGCCTTGTTGACAATGCTATGTCAGTGACCTGCTCTGTAGTCCCAGGTCCATGTCAGTGAAGCAACATCAGTGGATTTTGTATGGTGCATAGTTCGCCTACACACCCTTCCCCTATTCCTGTGAGGCAGGCTGGAGGAGCAGTGACAAGGTTGGAGATGGGAGCATGGTCCTTTTTGAGCAGGGACCAGACCCCATCCATCACTTACAAAGTAGGCACATACATGTTGTTTTTTACACTGAAATCCCCACTGTGCTAAGATCCTTTTTGGACCTCAAGGGGTTTATGAGAGATGGCGTGTCTGGTTCAAATAATTTGTAACTAGGGGGGGGGAGGTGATATATTAAGCCTTTTTCTAAATAGTTTCCTGTAACTTATCTCTTGGTAATTTTGATTCCTCCTTTCCTTTTGTTTGTGGTCTAAGGAAGAGCTATTTCCATAAGATTGTTATTACTTCTTAATTGGTACTTAGCTTTATTTTCAGGTTGGATTATGGTTCTGTATTTCCTTAAACAAGTTGTTATATTTGTGAAAAAGTTATAATTAATAGAAATAAAAGTTTTTTCACTTGAACAGCAGCTTATGACACCGATACACTTGTTGTATTATTTCCATGCCAAAAGACCTTATAGGATTTTTTCTATCCATTCCCACCCCTTGTTGAAATCTATCCAACAGTGCTGTCAATGGTTATGCAAACGTATGTATTTGCCTTTTACTTCAACAGTATTGTTGCCTTTAGGGGGGAATCGAGACTTGGATCCAGACGGCTCTAAGTCGTATTTGCAGAGATGGACAGGCCTTGGTTTATGCTATGTGTGGGATGTGGTGTCGGAGCACGGATTTCCTTTGTCCTTTCAGGATCTGCAGGCTTGGGGACTTTTGCAGGCTCAAGACTGGTTTTCCTATGGTCAAGTCTCGCATTACCTACACTCATTGGACCATAATACTTTGAATGAGGACATGGCAGATATGGTCCAGGAAACTTTGACTCTATCTCGACAGCCTAGAACCAGTTTGTCCTTTCATCAGGTCAGTTTGGGCAGTTTCAGTGCTCCTTGGGACTTTGAAGCTGTGGCGGTGATGTGGAATCAGGATCTTGCCTCCTCTGAACAGATAACTGGAGATGGTTTGCGTCTTCTTATGAAACGCCTCCTGCGTTTGACTTGCTCGGTGACCCTGCAAGAACAATACTATAAATTCCTGCTGTGCCAAAGTTTATAGCTCACCCTATAGGGCGTATGTGGCAAGGTTTGCCTCTCATGCTAACTGTCCCAAGTGCCATTCAACGCCAGCTGGTCTTTTTCATATGTTTTGGTCTTGTGACCGATTGCAAACCTTTTGGTCATTTGTTGGTCTTCACCTGCAGACAGTTATGCGAAGGCGAATTCCATTGTGGGTGAATGTCCTGCTTTTTTCTCAAATCTCTTCTTGGGGTTGTCTAAGGGTAATTCTTTGTTAATGCAAAAAGCTTCTTTATTGGCTAGGAAATGTATACTTTTGCTGTGGCGCTAGGAAGAGGAACCTACTATTACTATGTGGAAAAATGAACTGTTCACTCTGTTACGGTATGAATATTTGGATGTTAAGAATTGTGGACCTGGTCATTGGAGAAAGTTCCGGGCTATTTGGGCTCCCATTTGGGATAGTTTGTCCCATGGAGCCCGAAGTACCTTGTTAAATTTTTGAATTTCTTGAGTTTTGACACTGGAGTGCTGGGGAGGGTGGGGGGAGGGTATAGGGTAGGATTGGGATAGGGAGTTGATTTTTGAATTGTCTTGTAGAGTTCTTTAGTCTCCATGCAGAAACCCCGCGGATGACTCTCTTATCTTCTGTTTTGTACAAATTTTGTACGTGTTCTGACTGTTGTATTTCATTTGTATGTGTCTTTCTTCCAATAAAACAAAATTGAAATAAAAAAAATAAATAAAATAAAAGTAAAAAAAAAAAAAAGAAATCCCCATTGTAACTGCATGTTAACATGTCCATCAACTCTGGCATTCACTTCTAGGAACAGTGGTGACAGCAGTTATGGTAGCTGCCTTCAAGAGATGTATTAGGAAAGAATCCAATGACAATATTATTGTGATATATATACACATAATTTTTTCCTTTATATATATTTCTAGAATTCTTTTGTCTTGATTATGGTAACCATTTATTGTTGACCTGTTTTGTTTATTTTTTATTTCTGTATTTTTGAAAATCTTCAATAAATTTTCAAGAAAAAAAAAAAAAAAAAAAAAAAAAAAAAAAAGGATTATGTCCAAGATATGTCCATAAACAAGGATAGAAATGGATGTGGCGAGACCACTCCCCTGGTAATGACTGGGATGAGCATCATCATCTCTATTGTGCAAATGTGACCTGGCTTGATCATTGTTGGGGACGGGATAGTGGACTGGATGGACCCTTTTCTCTGTCCCACTCTAGCCACACCATTGGCTGTGTCCATGGCCCTCAGTGCGGGAGTCTATGTGTCTCCAGCAGCCTCTGTAGCAGGAACACTAGCTGGACTGTGACCTGCCTCTTTGCATGGAGCTCCTGCAGCAAGCCTCTGTGCATGAGGGAGATTTGCTGTAGGGGCTGCTGGAGCAGATCATGGTTGCTGTTGGGCCTACCTCAGCCATGGGGTTGTGGACCACTATTGGGGGTCACTGATCTCCCTCTTCATCCTCCCTCTCCAAAGCAGGCACGTCCCTCCATACATCCTCCTTGTCTGCCCCCCCCCCTCCCATCTATCCCTGGGCCTTCTGTAGGATGGACTGCTGCTCCAGGTTGGAGGTCGTAGTGGTGGATGGTTGCTGCCGCTTCTCTTCCTCCTCCTGCTGTTGCTTGAGTAGGCCTGTGTGAGAGGTTTACCATTAGTCAATGCATGAGTAGCATTGTGGCACTTGGCACTAATTGAGTTTATTTATGATATCATTACTGACATGGAGTAGACTTGGAGTAGACTTTTTGTAGAGCATATTTTCAAAAACGTGGCAATATTTATCACCAAACAGTGATCCTGGCTGTGGACACCCAATTGATGGACATTTATTTTCAAAACGTTATATATTTTTATTATTATGGCTATTGAATTTTGTACATCTCCCGGGAGACGTCTAACTTAGAATTTAGATATCATATCAAAAATGCCCTTCCACTTGTCTACTTTGTCTTATCACTACTATTAATCATTTCTACAGCGCTGCTAGACGTACACAGTGCTGTACGTTCGAACATTCAAGACACGGTCCCTGCTCAGAAGACCTTACAATCTACTTGACAAACATGACAAGTAGGGGGCTGGAGAGTTCATCAGGCATGAATGCCTAACAGCAAGTGGGGGTTAGGAGTGGAAAGCAATCTCAGTGGGTCTTGAGCCTGGATTTGAATACAGACTGGGCCGGAGCTCAAAATAGTGATTGAGGTATTCTGTTCCAGGCGTCAGGCAACTACTTTATGGAATTTTGTTCTTCTTAATGCCAGAAGGATTGGAAGCTACATGTGCTTCCCTCCCACCTCTCCCCCCCCAAATCATACTTTCTCACCAGAAGTAATGTGAAAAAAAAAATTGCAAGGCCTAGTTCTGAGTGTTACAGCAATAGCAGTCTATGAGCATGGGGGACTGTGCTAATACATACATCCAGTAGACTGGTGCATGAACCACTGCAGCTGAGCAAGACATTTTCTCCCTCCTGAAGTTTCCCTAGTACTGATGCATTTCACTGGAGACCGAGACACAAATTTCCATTTCCTCTCATCAAATCTCTTTTGCCTGAATTTTGAAATGCCATATCCCCCGTTGCCTTGTTTTTTAGGGCTTTTGCTACAATGCAGTCCTAACTTTTGTACACTAGGTGGCAGTCTGCCAACATACTTCCTGCTGCAGTCATAGCAACTGGTGCAAAATGAAAAATCCTATTGAATTCAGACAGTGGAATATTGAGCTGCCCCCTCCTTTGAGAACTACTTCTATCCTCATACTGACAGTTCCTTCACACCCTTCCCATCCCACGCCTCCTACACTCTGCTTTCAGCTGTCTCCCTCATCTTCTGAAAGGAGAGCAAGTAAGGCAGGCGACAGCAGCAGCAGCAGAAATTGTATGGAATACTACCCTCTTCTCTACATTATGCCCTGCCGCCCCTTCTTTCTCAACTAGCCCTATTTCTTCTTTCTCTGCAATAAAGTGGGAAGGCAGTGAAAGTGGAGGATGGATCAAGTGAAGCTTAAATTTTTTTTATTAGGATTTTATATACCGCCTATCAAGGTTATGTAAGTGGTTTTACAATCAGGTACTCAGGTATTTTCCCTATCTGTCCCGGCGGGCTCACAATCTATCTAACGTACCTGGGGTTATGGAGGACTGAGTGACTTGCCCAGGGTCACAAGGAGCAGCGCGGGGTTTGAACCCACAACCTCAGGGTGCTGAGGTTCTAGCTTTAACCACTGCGCCACACACTCCTCCAAGGCAATGTAATGGAATTAGTCACTGAATGGACTGGCATCTGGAAGTTTTGCCCCCGCATTTTGTCCCCAGATATGTTTCTTACCCCCAGAATGTTCACCTCCAGGATGGTTTTGCCCCTGGGTATATTTTGCTCCTACATCTTTCATCCCTCCACATTTCACCCCTGGAGAGAGGGGAGAGTGTGGCGCAGTGGTTAAAGCTACAGCCACAACACCCTGGGGTTGTGGTTCAAACCCACGCTGTTCCTTGTGACCCTGGGCAAGTCACTTAATCCCCTCATTGCCACAGGTACATTAGATAGATTGTGAGCCCACCAGGACAGACAGGGAAAAATGCTTGAGTACTTGAATAAGTTCATGTAAACCATTCTGAGCTCCCCTGGGAGAACGGGATAGAAAATTAAATAAATAAATTGTTTTCATCCCCTACCTCCCCCCCCCCCCCAAATTTGTGCCCCAATTATAATAAAACCACAGAGTGAAATTTTAATTTTCATTAAAAAGTTCAAAAATCACAATAGAAAAAATGTGTAGTATAAACAGAATGATCAAATAAAAAGTCAAAACATGACCAGCACAAAAATCACCAGCATTCAAAATTGTAGGCAATACCTCTGAGATAGTCAACCAAATTTCGATGATCCGAATCTTGCAAAATGAAATGTGAAGGGGTGAAATATCCTGGGACCGAAAGGTGTTCAGAATCACAGCAAATCAGTCAACATCCACCGCAATTAGCTTAGTTTAACTATTGCTCGAAACATGGGAAAAAGTTGGTCCATGAGAGTCACATTTACCTGTTTTTGAAATGAACGGCCAACGACGTGCACGCCACCTGGGTGTGTGAAAAATGGTTGACTTGCAAGGGACATGTTTGGACCAGAGAAAATTGATGGTAAAGTTCTGAATGTGGTCAATCCCCACAACCATGCACCACAAGCAGCAAGACCCGAATCGACCCGACTCATCAATGAAGCAACTGCCACAGGAAACACCACAACGGATCCTCACAGAAATTATTTGGGGGGCCCACACCAATATTGGAGCACTTCTCCCAAGGAAAGATTCACTGAAGAGAACAATTCGATCAGCAAGACAACTTGGCAACATCCCAAGCTTGCCTCAAACCATTTAGTACAACTTGTTATCCCCTAGGAGATCCAGCAAATCAATATCGATGGCGTCCAGAAGATTTTTTCTGCATGACTCAGGTAGGCTCTTGCTTAAACTTTAAACAATTTAATAATGTACAATTATTGTTTTTTTCACAAATTTTGGAACAAGAGAATGTCCATCTGCTGACACAAAGCGAAGAGTGGTTTGTCAATGGAATGCGTTCCACTGCACCAGTCTTGTTTGAGCAATTTTACACAATCCACGCATTCCACAGTGGCCTGGTTGTTCCAGTGTTGTATGCCCTGCTGCCGAACAAGACCCGTGCAACATACCAGAGGCAGCCTACAACAGCTGAAGAACATGCAGCCTGGACTCCGGCCACAAAAAACGATGGCAGATTTTGAACAAGCCGCAATCCAGGTGTTTGATAAATTCTCCAACATCGAGAAGACAAGTTGCTTCTTCCACCTATCATAGTCAGTTTGGCAGAAAGTTCAGAATGAGGGACTGAAGGTACAATACCAAGGCAACCATGAATTTGCCCATTGTATCTACAAGATACCAGCCCTTGCCTTTCTCCCAGCAGAGAATGTCATGCAATCATTTGAAGAGCTTCTGGAAAATCACAACTTTTCTCAAGAAGCACTAACCATTGCAAATTACTTCAAAGAAACCTATATTGGCTGAATTAATCACAGAGGATGTCATGTACTGCTGTTCCCAGTTAAACTTTGGAACGTGCATCAACAAACATTGAACGATCAACATCGAATGAACAATGATGTTGATGGATGGCACCACAGGATTCCCCTGACGAAGCCTATTGTGGCGAAACAGGGGCCCTGTCGGGATACTATTGAATCATTGAAGGGGTCCGTTGGAGAAATTATATTTTCGATGGAATAACTGCCAGACCCTCTGTTACCTTTAGCCTCTGCTTACATACTATACCGAGAAGACCCTTTACAACAGATAAGTCTTTCAATTTTTTATTTGTTTTGAGTTTTGTATGAAAAATAGTTGATGAATATTAGTGTGAAGTTTTTCAGACCGAGGATGTGTTCACACCTTCAGATTTTTATCAGAAGATGTTATGTCCAGAGGATTTTTTAAATTATTGATCCAACTTGACACTGAGGTTTTTTCTCCACTGGAAATTGAGAATTGCAAGTGAATTCTTTAAGGAATAGTGTGTCCCTGAATACATTGTTATTTAAATTATTGTAAGGAGTATTCTACTTGATTGTTACCAATTATTTTGTATCCTTTTTCTAAACATTTACCAGTTCATTAACTGCCAAACACCTGCAAGGACTCTACAATTTCGAAATCACTCAAATCATAGACGGAAATCCTGCCAATGCCAGGAACAAGAAATATGCTGCAATTTCAACAAGAATCAAACGCATTGTGCAAGATATGGACAATCAAAATTTGGTTGACTATCTCAGAGGTATTGCCTACAATTTCAAATTCTAGTTGCAGCTCATTGTGAAGAATGGTATGGAAGTGGTGGAGAAAGAGAAAGGGGGCAGGGTGGTGTGGAAGGATTGTGAAGAGGATGGTATGGAAGGGTGGTGGAAGGAGAGAAAGGGGGCAGGGTGGTGTGGAAGGATTGTGAAGAGGATGGTATGGAAGGGTGGTGGAAGGAGAGAAAGGGGCAGGGTGGTATGGAAGGGTGGTGGAGGAAGAGAAAGGGGGCAGGGTGGTATGGAACAGTGGTCTCAAACTTGCAGCCCGCCAGGTACTATTTTGAGGCCCTCGGTATGTTTATCATAATCACAAAAGTAAAATAAAACAGTTTCTTGATCATATGTCTCTTTAGCTATAAATGACAATATTATTATTAAGACTTAGCCAAAAGGAAAGATTTATAAACTATAAAGAGTTTTACCTCATGCAAAATTGTCATTTCTTTAATAAGACATTAACTATTTTTACTGAGGCCCTCCAAGTACCTACAAATCCAAAATGTGGCCCTGCAAACGGTTTGAGTTTGAGACCACTGGTATGGAAGGTGTCAGCCTAGCATTGCTAGCAGTCAGCATTTTTGGTTGCCCTAACCAATGTAAGCAAAGGCTTATGGGAGATCATATCCTTCATGTCTGACCTTATGGAATGTCATTGCCTGGCAGTAAAAAGGTGGTGCTAAGAAGATTTATTAATGACTGGTGCTTAAGATGGACAGCTTAGGATGTACAATGGGTCCAGGTGCACAGATAACTAAGATTAATCAGAAACTATTGTCAAAGGCATACTGGAAAGTACATTTGACTCCAGTCTATCACACCTCATTCACCTTCCTGATCAGTGAAACTAACCATTGTTTCAGACAGTTTATTAAGGACTTAACTTCAATAGATTCTATTGAAGTTCAATAGATTCTATTTGTTATAAAAAGCCCCCTCTCAACATCAACCCCTCTTCTTGCTCTACCTAGAACTTCACGCTTCTCTGTCTCAACATCACCCCTTTCCTGTTTCTCTTCCCCTTGGATTATTTTCTTTGTTCTCTCTCATTCACAAGAACACAGAATCAGTCTCTGTAGTTGTAAAACTTATATATCTCATTAATTGTAATGCTTAATTATAATCTTTATGAATCTTGCTTTTCTGTAATAATATATATATATTCTTTATGCAAGCACTCTTAGTGGTCTTTGTCAGTGATTTTACTTCCTAATGAAACCTCTGTGAAGGCATTGTAAGGCCGCTTCAACCTAACCCCTCCAAACCTTACATTTTTTTTTTTTTGGGGGGGGTCTAACCTTACAGAAGGGTGGTGGGAAGGATGTATGGAAGAGTGTGGGGCAGCGTGGTATGGAAGGGTGGTGGAGGGGAGAAAGGGGGCAGATGCTGATGGAATTGGTGTGCAAGGAAAGGGAAGAGAGACATAAGGGGGAAGGATACTGGATGGAATTGGGTTGGAGGGAAAGAAAGAGTGCAGATGCTGATGGAAGTGGGGGGAAGGGAGAAGAGAGAGTGAAATGCCAGACCATGGGGGTGTGGGAGAGGGAAGGGAAGGAGAGGAGAGAGATACCAGACCATTGGAGGAGGGAAAGGAAGAAGATAGATGTCACACCAATGGGGGGAGGGAGAGAGAGATGGAAGGGAGAGGCAGACAATTTCTGGAAGAGCTATAGAAAGAGAGCAGATGCCATATGGAAGAGGCAGAGAGAGGGCAGACAGTGGATGGAAGGAAGAGAATGATGAGAAGATGAGGAAAGCAGAAACCAGACAACAAAGGTAGAAAAATGTTTTTGTTTCATTTATTTATTTTTGCTTTAGGATAAGGTATTATTGTAGCTGTGTTGATAATCATTTATTAATAGAAAATGGAAATAAGATGATATTGTTTATTGAACTAATTTTAATACATTTTTTTTACTAATTCAGAGACCATAACTCCTTTCCTCAGGTCAGGACAGGGATACTGTAACAGCATCCCTCCCCTGAGCTTGAGTGGATGTCCTCTCGACCACAAGAGGACATCCACTCAAGCTCAGGGGAGGGAAGTTTCGTGGAGACGCCAGGAAGTACTTCTTCACGGAGAGAGTGATTGAGCACTGGAACAAGCTTCCAGTGCAGGTGGTCGAGGCACGCAGCATCCCAGACTTCAAGAACAAATGGGATACCTATGTGGGATCCCTGCGAGGTCATGCCAAGGGATAGGGTCACTAGGACTGAATGAGCGGGTCAGTAGAGTGACAGTATAATCACAATTATACTTTCAGGGGTCAGTAGACTTAAGAGGATGGGTAAATAGTGTGGGCAGACTTGATGGGCTATGGCCCTTATCTGCCGTCATGTTTCTATGTTACTGATCTGAAGAAAGAGGTTTTAAGTTTAACCTCTGAAAGCTAAGTGAGAAATGTATGAGTCCAATAAAAGGATGGGCACTAAATTTTCTTCCTGCCATGCCCCATGCCTCCTACCCATATGCAAAATATAAATTGGTAGGCTTCCCAAAGTCCTGCCAGCTGAAGATCTCTTCCTCTAGGAAGAAAGGGGAGTTTTGTTCAGAGATGTTTGGAGGTTGCATAGAAGAAAAACTGTATACTGGCACTGGTATGGTACTCTCTGTTATTTGTTTAGAATTTTTTTTTTTTATTTGAATCTATTATTTTTGGGATCATTATGGAATTATCAATTGGTTGAATCTCCAAGAGGGGTGTTGTTTGGTAAGGCAGCAGCTTGTGGGGTTTTTGGACATGAAAGATGTATTCTTTTTCAAAAAGCATGTATGATTGGTCATAAATGCATATTACAATATTGGTTACAAAAAGATCCTCCAAATTATTGGCATTGGAGGAATCAATTCCATCGTTTAATTTTATTTGAGGTTTTTGAGGTTCGTAAATTTCCTAAAAGAACACAATTATTTTTAAATATCTGGGATCCTTATATACAAAAATTATCCTCGAAAGCTAGAAGTATGATTCTTAATACTTTATATTAGATTTAAAGAAATGTGGGTTTTGTTTTTTTTAATTTATTTATTTATTTATTTAAATATTTTTGTTTATTTGGTGTTCATTCTGGGGTAGGGAGGGAAATTGGAATGATTTTAATATATATGTATGGAGGGGGGATATAGGGGAAAAGTGGTTTAGATATATTAAAATATATTTTGGAGGAATGATAAAATGTTTATGCAAAGGTTTTATTGTGAATTTGATTGTAAAGAATGTCTTTTTGTATCATATTGTTGTATATTTGTTTGATTCCTTCAATAAAATGTTATAACATAAAAATAAAAGAAATAAAGAATAAGAAAATGGGAAAATACATGGGGCGGGGCAGGGGGGGGGGCCCAGTGTACTTGTGTGCCTAGGGGCGACGAATTAATCCTGCCCCCCCCGACCGGTAGGCGCGAGCCAGCCTCATCAGACATCATCACCTGGTCTGCCGGCGCGCGCGACTCCGGCCTCGCGTGCGGGTCGCCGCACGCATGCGCCGGCAGGGTCGGGCGACCTGTGCCTGTGGCCCCGGGGTGGGCGGCGCGCGCTCGCTCAGAGGCGCTCGAGCGCCCTCCGCCCACAGCCGCTTCCGTCTTCCAGCGGAGATCCCCGGCGGCTTCCCTTCGCCGGCGCCCTGCCCTCCTCTGACGCGGCTTTCTGTTTCCGGCGAGGGAGAAGGAGAGCGGCGGGGCTGGTGCCGGGCGACCTCGGGTACGAGGGGGAGAGAGGGTGGCTCGGCGCGTGACAGACTTTGCATCTTGCCTGGGACACTTAAAAGCAAACGAAGAAACTATGTTGAATGAAGAATTTGGTTTTCAGTGTAGCTGAGAAATCATTTCTCTCTATTTACATAGGGTGGGCAGAAATTGGAGCTATACATTACAATGTGGGATAGAGGGGGGGGGAGAACAAGCAAGAGACTAGTGGATAAACTAACACTTCTTTATATAATCTCTCATCTAGGTGCTGCCAGCAGTTTTCAATTGAAGCTGTCATTGGTGCCGGCTTAGGACTTGCTGAATGAAATCTAAAGCAACAACCTTGGCTTGACTCATCTAAGTTCTGTCTGAAGCCTGCTTGGGATTGCAGCCACCATGGAAAATAACCGGAACACGCTTGGCTCTAAAGAGTACAATGAAAATGCTATAAGGCATGGTGCCAACAGCAATGCAAACTTGCCAAGCTCTAATGAGGACATTGCAAGTGTGCCAGGGTCAGATGGGTACAACACGGCAACTGTGTCGGCTTCTGCAAATAATGCAAATGCACCAGGATTGGATAAGCAAATGCACCAGGATAATGCAAATGCACCAGGATTGGATAAGCGCAAAACCACAGCGGCGCCAGATTCTGAGGACAATGCAAATGTGGTGTGCTGTCGCTCTGACCCTGACACAACTGTGACAGCTTCCGATAAAGACAATGCAAATGTGCTAGGGTCAGATGGGAACAATACTGCAACTTCTGATAAACTCAATGCAAATGAGCTAGGGTCAGAGGATCACAACACTGTAACTATGCCAGCTTCTGAGAAAAATGCAAATATGACGGGGTCAGACAGCCACAGCATTGTGAATGTGACAGCTTCTGACAAGGACAATGCAAATGTGATGGGGTCGGGTGGCAACATCACTGCAACTGTGCCAGTTTGTAAAGATAAGGCAAACCGGCCAGGGTCTAGTGAGCATGGTGGTGCAAATATTTCAGAGTCCAAGGAGAACAGCAGTGGAAATGGGACAGAATCTAACAAGACTGTCAATGAAAATGCACCAGGAATTGATGGGCACAGCAGCACAAATGTTCCAGGTTCCAAAGATCACAGCAATGCAAATGTACCAGGGTCCAATGTGCAAAGTACAAATATGCCAGGGCTTAAAGGGCTTAGCAATATAAATGTGCCAGGATCTGATGGGCGCAACATCGTGAAACCCCATGCCCATGGAACAGAACGTTTCAAAGTGGAAATCAAGAGGCATGCTATCACAGATGACTATAAGGTGTCAAAACAGGTGCTTGGGCTGGGCATCAATGGAAAGGTGCTGGAGTGTCTCCACAGGAGGACAGGGCAGAAATGTGCCTTAAAGGTGAGTAATTTTTATTTGCCAAACATTTTGGAAACTAGTTATTTCATTTTTCTAATTTAGGCTATTCCTCTTTTTTCGCTCTGTATTATGTTTTACTTAGTGTTAACCGAGTCGAGCTCCATTTTGGTTGATGGCCCTGTCTATAAAACAAGTTTAGTTTAGAAAACTACATTTTTCTTAAACGCATAACAGGAAAATAAGACAAAATTTTCATATAAAAAAATCATTGAGAAAAATCCAAAATTGTGATAGCATTATGTAGCACTGCCTTAATGATTGTAATACCAGTTAATATATGGAGCGATAACAAATGTCAAAAATTTTTTTACATAGGTGATAGACTAGAATGGTCTATCTAGCCTGCTCAATAAGGTGGATAGGTTTGTAACAGTCACTCTGCATGTTGATTTTTTCTGTCCCTTTGTTCCTACTCAAGAGAACTTGAAATTAATTTCACAAAAACATAGAAACAGAAAAAAACGGCAGAAAAGGGCTATAGCCCACCAAGTCTGCCTATTCCAAATATCCCCTCCCCTGAATTCACTCTCTAAAAGATCCCACGTGAGTATCCCATTTTCTCTTAAAATCCGTTACGCTGCTGGCCTCTATCACCTGGAGTGGGAGTCTGTTCCAATGATCCACCACTCTTTCGGTGAAGAAGTACTTCCTGGAGTCGCCATGAAACTTCCCTCCCCTGATTTTCAGCGGATGCCCTCTGGTGGTCGAGGGTCCCATGAGCCAGAAGATATCATCTTCTGACTCGACACGTCCCGTGATGTACTTATACGTTTCAATCATGTCTCCCCGTTCTCTTCTTTCCTCGAGTGAGTACAGCTGCAATTTCTTTAGTCTTTCTTCATACGTGAGATCCTTGAGCCCCAAGACCATCCTGGTGGCTGTTTGCTGAACCGACTCGATCCTCAGCACATCCTTTCGATAGTGTGGTCTCCAAAACTGAACACAGTACTCTAAGTGAGGCCTCACCATGGATCTGTACAACGGCATCATGACTTCAGGTCTCCTGCTGACAAAACCTCTGCGAATACACCCCATCATTTGTCTTGCCCTGGAGGAAGCCTTCTCCACTTGATTGGCGACTTTCATGTCCTCACTAATGATCACCCCTAGATCGCGTTCCGCCGTGGTCCTAACCAAGGTCTCACCATTTAGTACATAAGTTCTACTAAATGGTGAGACCTTGGTTAGGACCACGGCGGAACGCAATCTAGGGGTGATCATTACTGAGGACATGAAAGTTGCCAATCAAGTGGAGAAGGCTTCCTCCAGGGCAAGACAAATGATGGGGTGTATTCGCAGAGGTTTTGTCAGCAGGAGACCTGAAGTCATGATGCCGTTGTACAGAGCTGAAAGGTTTTATATGTTCTGTTTGGACAAAATATCCCTTTCCTTAACATTTTTGTAGTGTTGAGACTTGGCATTGGCGAAGAACTGGTGAAAAGGCACACCAAGTTTAGAAATGGTTCACCAGGGATTCTAGAAAGTAAGCCTGCCCAAACATGGTCCAATCCATTTCTATGGGAGCAGCAGTTTAGCTTCTGTATCATAGAAACTTACATATGGTAAAATATAGCAGAGAACTCCTTCTAAACTGCCTTTTCCATGTTTGCCACTGCCTCCACCCTCCAAAATTATCCTCCTTGCATCTGCTTCCTTCCCCCCAAACAGTTCACATCCTCCTTAACTAGCCTTCCCTCTTGGTAACTTCTCTACTAAAGCTGAACCCCACAACTGCCTCATCACCCTCCGAAGTGCTCCTAACCCCCCAAACCACTCCCATACTCTCAAACCAAAGAAGAGCGACCAAGATGATAAAGGGGATGGAACTTCTCTCGTAAGAGGAAGACTAAAACGGTTAGGGTTTTTCAGCTTGGAAAAGAGACGGCTGAGGGGAGATATGATTGAAGTCTACAAAATCCTGAGTGGAGTAAAACGGGTACAAGTGGATTGATTTTTCACTCCGTCAAAAATTACAAAGACTAGGGGGACACTCGAAGTTCCAGGGAAATACTCTTAAAACCAATAGGAGGAAAATTTTTTTCACTCAGAGAATAGTTAAGCTCTGGAATGCGTTGCCAGAGGATCTGGTAAGAGCGGATAGTGTAGCTGGTTTTAAGGAAGGTTTGGACAAGTTCCTGGAGGAAAAGTCCATAGTCTGTTATTGAGAAAGACATGGGGGAAGCCATTGCTTGCCCTGAATCGGTAACATGGACTATTGCTATTCCTTGGGTTTTGGTCAGGTATTAGTGACCTGGATTGGCCACCATGAGAACAGGCTACTGGGCTTGATGGACCTTTGGTCTGACCCAGTAAGACTATTCTTATGTTCTTACTTTCCACTCCCATTTAGCTCCACACACTTGTGAATGGCGTGCAAATACACAAAACCAAATGGATATCATGCAAAATAGAGAGAGAACCAAGCAGACCAAACATATACACATACAGGCAAGCAGATGCCAACACAATTGTATACTTGCACAGAGTGGTTAGAAAGAATTCATGAGTGATGCTCTGCGTCATTTCCCTGAGTTGTATTTGTAGCTTAAAGGTGCACAGTGACACTAACTGCATGAAAATGTTAACTGAGTCATTTGAAAACATTAAATTGTAATCTTTTTCCTGTTTGCTCTTCATAAAAAAAGTGCAAGTTTTTACTGAAATGCTTTATGCTAGTAGGGTACTTTTAATAATATGTAATATAGCTGTGTGTTTGTTGTGAAATTTTAGCTACTATTGCTGAGCAGTTAACGTAATCAGTTGTTATAACTTTTAAAAGCAAAACATAATGAGTTCAGTAATACAGTCTGGGGTGTGGCATGAATGGTTTTCTTTTCATCTTGGCAGACCAGACCAGAAGAACAGGGTATGTCCTCCTGCCAGGAAACAGAGAAGGCAAACAGGTCTGTTCTGGCTCTATATTAGCTAGTGCCGCAGGGAAAGTAGATCGATAGGTACTGCTCTGTCTCCAGCAGACAGAGAAGGGCTAGTGCAGTAGCAGAGCCTCTCCTGTCAGAGGCTCTTGGTCTATTTCTAGCTGTTGAGCTATGGTAGGGACCAGGCAACTGTATCTTGGTGGCAGTCTGGTAGCTCTTCTCTCCTGAGGGTCATAGAGATCCCATCTTCAGTGCTCAATGCTGCCTCCACCAGTGAACAATCCTGGGTGGTTTTCAAATGTATTGAGATGGCTGCAGCCCCCCTAATATTATCAAAGTAACATGCACCTCGTTCACTGTGAGCCACAGCAGGAACATAACTTTTTGGATACAGTTTCATCTTCCTCCTTAATGCTCGGCCCCTAACATGTTGGAACTGAAGATCATTAGAGCAATGCAGCGCCCATAGAAACTTGAGATAAACTCCCAGTGTCTCAGTTGTGATGCCCCTGTGTTGTTTGAATTTAGCAGGAGTTTAGACCTTCTGCTGATGCCAGGGCAGAGCTGTCCTGATGGACAGACACCTAACCCTGCCTAACCACCCCGATTCTTTAACTGGAATCCATTTCACAGGCACCGGTTAGAGAATCGTGTTGCCGCTGAGCTGATCACCGCAAGGGAATCTCCCTGTGGCAATCAGTTTAGCGGCCGCAGCAGGGAACCCATGACCCCCCTGAGTTGGTCAGCAGAAGGGATCCCCCCTCCCCCCCCCGAATGTCTGCGGCAGGAGTGCACAATTCTTCTCACCGCCACCGAAACATCTCCGGGTATGAGGGATGCCCACTCCCTCCTGCTGCTGGCTCCATCATGCCCTGATCCCCCTGCCACCCTCCCTGTACGCACCCCATACCTTTCTCTGATGGCCAGCAGGCCTGCTTCCACAGAATGCAGGCCTTCCCCTTCACAGTGCATCCTGAGATGCACAGGGGAGAGGCCTAAGGCCCTAACTGGCCCAGGTGCCTAAGGCCCCTCCAATAGGAGGGCCTTAGGCACCTGGGCCAACCAGAGTCTTATGTCTCTTAATGAGTCCTCCATAATAAAGCCCTTTCCGAAAGAGGAACTGGTGGCTCTTATTTCCCATGTAGCCAAGATGTTGAAGATTTCAAGGAACAGGAGCAGGGATCCCATGCTAGCAGGGTTATAAAGAGCATTTACCACTACTAGGCAGTCAGAAGGTAGAAGAGTGGCGGCCAACCTGGATGCATAGCTGTGGGGATTAGTGATATCCGATTCAGATAAAATTTCTTCGATTTGATTCAGCCTATTGAATCGATTTTTCAATTTGATTCGCTTTTTCTGCCCAATTGGGTGTGTTTGTTTGGGTTTTTTTCAAATGTCCTGGCAGGTTTATTTTGTAGCCTTTCCACCCACCCCATCCCTCTTTGCCTCTTCAACCCCATGCCAGTGCTGTGGTATAAACAAACAAAAAATACTTTTCCTCTCTTTGTTAGGTCCTAGCTCATGCATGCTGTCTTAACACCATGTCTGGCAGAATACACTTTTCAAATCTGACATATTGTAATCACAAAATAGAAAATAAAATTATTTTTTCTACCTTCCATTGCCATATCTCTCTCTCTCTGCCTTGTGCCCTGGGTCCAACCTCTTTATTCCCCACCATGCAGCATCATTCCCTTCCTCCCCTCCATTATCATGTGCAACATTTCTTTCTCCCCATGCACCATCTCTCTGTGCCCTCCACTCTGTCTACCATTTCACCCTCTCTCTTCATGTATTCATGCATGTCTTCCTCCCCTCCACCAGATGCAGGATTTCTCCTTTTTATCTCTGTTTCATCTCTCCCTTCCTCTCCACCCCAGCAATTCTTCCTATTTTCCCCCCATATGCAGCATCTTTCCTTCTCTCCCACTTATCCCCCTGTATAATAGCTTTCCAACCCTACCTCCCATCCTCCTGTGCAGCAGCACCCCACTGATCCTCCCACCGTGAAACCTGGCATACCTCCAGGCCTCCCAAAGCAGTGGTGGTGCCCGGCCTTGAAGAGGCAGCGCTTGAAGAGGCTAATTGCGGCTTGCCCTGCCAGGGCTTCCCTCTGCTGTGTCGTCAGTGATGCGGCAGAGGGAAGACCCCCGGCAGGGCAGGCTGCGAGCAGCCTGTTCAGAGTGCTGCTTCTGCTGATCAGCCACTGCTGCTGCTGCTTTAGGAGGCACAGAGGCATGCTAGGTGTCATAAGGGAAGGGGGAGGAGTGCTTTTCGCTGAATCAGTGAGTCTGATATTTTTGGACAACAAACCAAATCATTTCACCAAAGTGAATCGGCGAATTGGGCAGCACTAGTGAGGATTACAGTCTAATATCCATTGTCAAAAATTAAACAAGAAGGACTACCTCACATCCTTAAACTGGATGCCTTGGTGATTGCAGTCACCAAACATACTTTATTCAGAGAAGGGTATGTAGCCCTGAGGGACTCCCTAGGGCAAGAATATAGACCCCTTTCTGAGGCAGTTATTTTAAGTCTCCAGCCTCTTATTTCAAAATCCAGCATATAGTACATTTGTGACATAGACCCTCCTAAGTTGGGTTCTGCAGGGCCAGTTGGATCCTCCTTTAAAGGTACCATGTGGGGAATCTGAAGTTGCATATATAGCTGATAGCATAATATGATTTGATCTGTACTTTGGCCAAAATCCTGGTCATATTGGTGGTTGCTTGCAGGAATTTGTGGTTCCAACATAGGGCTGCAGACTCTGCCTCCAAATGCAGATTGAACAGATTGCTGTTTAAAGGCCTTCTGTTGTCCAGAGAGCAAACTGCAGACATTAATCAAGGAGATAGGGGCCCAAATCCTGTGTCTCCAAGAGGACAGAACTCATGGTATAACTAGGGGTTAGAAAGGAGGAAAAGATTCCTGGGATTCCTGGAGCTTCAGGCCAATGAAGCAAAAGCCCTGAATGGTAGGTAAGATGTAGCCCTTTTAAGGCTCAAAAAGGTGGGACAGACCGAAGATCCATCAAGCCCGGTATCCTGTTTCCAACCCAGGCCCAAGCCCCTAGCTAGATCCCAAGTAGCAAAACAGATTTTATGCTGCTTATCCTAGGAATAAGCAGTGGATTTCCCCAAGCCATCTTAATAATGGCCTATGGACTTCTCTTTTAGGAAATTAGCCAAACCTTTTTTAAACCCCGCTAAGCTAACTGATTTCACCACATTCTCCAGAAACGAATTCCAGAATTTAATCACACATTGTGTGAAGAAATATTTTCTCTGGTTTGTTTTAAATCGACTACTTGGTAGCTTCATCGCATGTCCCCTATTCCTAGTATTTTTTGGAAAGCATGAACAAGCGATTCACATCTACCCTTTCCATGCCGCCCATTATTTTATAGATCTCTATCATATCACCCCAAGCCGTCTCTTTTCCAAGCTGAAGAGTCCTAGCTGCTTTCCTCATAAGGAAGTCATCCCATCCCTTTTATAATTTTTGTTGCCCTTCTCTGTACCTGGAAGCCAAAGCACTTAGATTGACACCATCCATGAAGCCACACATTCAGATCCAGGATTTGAGTTTCCCGCATTTGGCCTTTATCCGTAACAGGAAGGATTGATGAGAATACTGCCTGTGCACCTAATTGCTTCATCCTCTGTCCCAGAGTGATGAAGTTGATTTTGATTCGTTCAGTGGGATTAGAGAATGAGATGGGGAAAAAGTCTGTCACCGTCCTGTCTCTGGACCACCATCCTCTGCACTGCCTCGTCCCCGCTGGTCCTTTCAACGCCCTGTCCCTGTCTCTGCCGTCCCCTTCACCGCCCCGTCACCTCCCCGTCTTCAGCGTCTTCTCCTCTTCATCCCCCCATCCCCAGCACCCTTCACGCGGTCCAGCAGCTCCCTCCCGCTGGCCAGCCGTGCATTTCCCTCCCTCCCTCCTTTTCCCTTACCTTTTCTTCTTGAAACTTGCGATTTCTATAAGGCTACGAGCTGTATTACAGCTGGAGCCTTGAAGTCGCGTCAGGTTGCCTGCTAGAAAAGTCTCCTCCGATGTAACCGGAAACAGGAAGTTGCATCAGAGGAGACTTTTTCCAGCAGGCAACGCGACGCGACTTCAAGGCTCCGGCTGTAATACAGCTCGTAGCCTTATAGAAATCGCCAGTTTCAAGAAGAAAAGGTAAGGGAAAAGGAGGGAGGGAGATGCATGGACGGCCGGTGGGAGAGAGTGGGCTGCCGGATCGAACGTGCGTTCACTACTTGTTCACCGCCCCGTGCTACCATTCACCGCTCCACGGGGCGGTGAATGGCCTTGTCCCCGAACTCGCGGTGACCTTTTTTTTGGCCGTGGGTAACAACCACCGTGTCATTCTCTAAGTGGGATGTCTAGCAGTACCATTTGTGCCAACATGAATGAGTAGATAATGGTCAGCAAGCTTGATGAGTCTTAGCAGACTTTTTGCTACATTTTGAATCTTTGCAGGAGGGAGACAGCACACCTCCCTGGACATTATATCTGGTCTGCAGATAGGCGCTTTTGTTCCTCTCAGATTAGCATCTTTAACTACCTCTTCCTTTTGCTTATTGGCTATTGATCCGGTCGCTTTGAGATTTTTGAGCTTTGTTTCCTCCTGCTCTCTCTCTATTTTTTTTTTTATCTTCTACCTCTAGGGCAGGGGTGTCAAAGTCCCTCCTCGAGGGCCGTAATCCAGTCGGGTTTTCAGGATTTCCCCAATGAATATGCATTGAAAGCAGTGCATGCACATAGATCTCATGCATATTCATTGGGGAAATCCTGAAAACCCGACTGGATTCCGGCCCTCGAGGACCGACTTTGACACCTGTGCTCTAGGGCTACAAACTGATACTTCAGTGCAACAGAAGATGGAGTTGGGATGTTGATTTTGGGACTGATGATCAGTGTCCAGCTGTCCTCTTTCAGCACATGTCCATCCCCTTTGCTAAATATCCCAAATGCATCTGGATACATATCTGAGATGGATTTCTGATTGTCACAGATGTTTCTTAGTCTTGACATCTCATCTCTTAGTTCTTGTACTACTTTCATGTGTCTTGAGTAATGTTCTAGGTGGCTAGAGGAGCATCGGTGTTGGGGTAGGGGAGAAAGAAAATCAACAAGAGCTGCCATTAGCTTTTTATTGAATAACAGTACCCTAACATAATAGAGTCTAGTTTAACTGAGCTGGAATTCCAAAGGAGCAGGATGAAACTGCTATATCAGAAAGGGGAAAAAGTTTGCTCCTTAATGAGTAAAGAACATATGTTATTGGGCAGAATCCTTTACTTATGATAGGAAGATATTTTCAATTTTGGAGAATGGCAGAATATAGAAAGGTGAATCAATAGACAAAAAAAACAACTTTAATTGTCAATGGACAGAGTGCCCTGCAACACTTCTTAGCACGGTCAAATCATCATTTTGAGTGAAATGTATACACTTGTCTTGAGAAATTGGGATCCAAGATGTCCAAAGGTTCGTTTGGGCTGAGTTGAATGCTGTGGGAGCCTGTTTGAATAAGCGCTGCAAACTCCTTTGGGGAGTTTTTTCTTTACTTCATCATGCCGAAAAGAAGAGGTCGTAGTGCCGCTGGAGCCTCACGGTGCTCCGACGCCTCTTCCTTTGGCAGTATTGAACAGCTTCTGCATCGTATTCAGGTTGTCCCGGCCGTGGTAGCGTCGGTACTCCCATTGGAGGCACCTCAGAGGGGCGAGACCGAGGCGACTTCTTTGGGACTAGAAACATCATTGAGCCCTGACGCAAGGGCACCTCCCCCACATCCTCGGACTGCTAGCTCCCCGCGAGTGGAAGAGCTGCCGACGGATGGCTTGCACCCCCCTCGGAGGCCAGGAAGAGCACAGAGGGGAGCAGAGAGATGGACTCCCTGTATTTCTAGGAGAGCCCAAGAGAGCCCGGGGACCTAACAACTTTGGTGGGAAACCGAGTCCAGGAGAGGGACAACCGGGAATTGCTCTCGGCTGGTGAGAATATCCAAGTTGCTAAAGCTACCTGTATTATTGAAAAGCCCAGGGAAGTAACTCTAGATTCCATCTGGGACCTCGTGGCTGATCTGACTACATCCATAAAACCTCAGTTGGCTTTGCTGGAAAGTAAATTGCAAAATCAAGAAACTGATGTTAAGAATTTGAGGGCTGAAATGGAGGATTCAAAGAACTCTATAGTGAATATTCAGCAAGAATTAAAAGTTTCAAAACAACTTAATGAAACACTAGTAAAAGATAATTTAAATCTACGTAAAAAAACTGGAATCCTTGGAAAACTTTTCACGTACTAACAACTTGCGATTGATTAATTTCCCTAGGATAGCAGTTCTGCCCCCTAGGGATATGTTAAAACGTTATATGACAGATTTTGGAAATCTGAAGATATGATTCCACCATTTACCCATGTTTATTATTTGCCATCAAAAATTAAGGAACAGCAATTGCAACCGCAAGATGATAATCAACCGCTCAATGTATCAGCAATGCTGGAACTTTCTGACTAAGAGGCCGCCGAGGCGGCCACATTACTTATTACAGTAGCCCTTGCACCAGACAAAAACTGGTTGCTTCGGCTTTTCTTTAAGAATAAACAGAAAGATTTTCTTGGTCATAAAATATTGATGTTCCCAGATCCGGCACGGGATACACAGAAGAGAAGACATGAATTTCTTATGTTAAAGCCCGGGGTTATCTCTCTTGGAGGGACCTTTTTTCTTCATCACCCATGTAAATGCATAATACGTTATCGTATGAAAAAATATGTTTTCTTTGAACCTCTTCAGCTGACAGCCTTCTTGGCTGGAACTCGAATGGATAAAGGGGAAGTTTAAGTGCAATTTCAATATTAAAGGACATCTTCTCTCAGTCGAGCGATCTTATTTCCTTTATGATGTTTTGTACTACTTTGTTTATGCTCGCAATTTAATCTTGAATCAAATTTGAGGACTTGAGTTGAAGTTAAGCTAAGTCTTTATTTTCCTTATATAAATTTGTATTTGAAACAACAGTGCGACAGGTGTTCCAGGCGCGCTGGTTGTGTTTTTCTTCAACTTTCTGTACAAGTGGATACTTGAATTATTAATTTGAAATCTATAAATAAATTTAAAAAAAAGACTAGTCTTTGCCTTTCTAACCAGCTATAAAATCAGTCTAGTCAGGTACATTTCAGAACAGAAAACTTGCCAAGCTGATGGTGATCATAGCCACTTGCCTTCAGAAAGGAGGCATTCTTGTACACCTGTAAGTGGATTATTGGCGTGTAACAAAATCCAAGCAAGAAAGGAGAAGCTAGGTTAATCAGATTGCTCAAAGCCCTTGCCAGGATGGTAAATTAGAACAAGAGCAGGCTACTATCATCACAGGTTCTGGAATATTGCGGTATAGCATTTAATAGTGCCCAGAGGAGAATCAGAAACTTCAAAATAAATCTGGACAATTTTGAAAGTTGTGACCTTAAGAGTGTGGGATTGTTTGCAAGTGCTGGGTTTATGGCAGCCTCTTTAGAGATATTTAATTAAATTCTTGGGATAGGTAATAAATTTAGTACTCACACTATGGTTACTATCAAAATCAAGTCCTATGTTTATGAAACTTTCATCAGTTATATAAAATTAAATACGTAATGTATTGTGTAATATATTGTTATGTGCTTAGAAACTTTCACTACGGTCATATCAAAAGATACAAGACCTCGATTTGTTAGGAACCATCATGGCACATTTACGTTCCTACTCTACCTATAGATATTGCCAAGTTAGGATAATACCAAGGATAATATGATTCAGACGTTCAAATACTTGAAGGGTATTAACGTAGAACAAAATCTTTTCCAGAGAAAGGAAAATGGTAAAACCAGAGGACATAATTTGAGGTTGAGGGGTGGTAGATTCAAAGGTAATGTTAGGAAATTTTACTTTACGGAGAGGGTAGTGGATGCCTGGAATGCGCTCCCGAGAGAGGAGGTGGAGAGTAAAACTGTGACTGAGTTCAAAGAAGCGTGGGATGAACACAGAGGATTTAGAATCAGAAAATAATATTAAAAATTGAACTAAGGCCAGTACTGGGCAGACTTGCACGGTCTGTGTCTGTATAGGGCCGTTTGGTGGGGGATGGGCTGGGGAGGGCTTCAATGGCTGGGAGGGTGTAGATGGGCTGGAGTAAGTCTTAACAGAGATTTCGGCAGTTGGAACCCAAGCACAGTACCGGGTAAAGCTTTGGATTCTTGCCCAGAAATAGCCAAGAAGAAAAAAATTAAAAAAAAATTTAAATTGAATCAGGTTGGGCAGACTGGATGGACCATTCGGGTCTTTATCTGCTGTCATTTACTATGTTACTATAATTAGTCAGCTATATTCTGTTACTGAGGTTACTCAGCACATAACAATAAATTAAACAATACATCACATATTTAATTTTATTCATATATAACTGATAAAAGTTTTCATAAACTTAGTACTTGATTTTGATAGTAGCCTCTTTAGAGGTGGTCACCTCCTCAGAAGCTCATATAGAAGACTATTCTCTTGGTGGTTGCATAAACAAAGGATTATGATGTGGGTCTTCCCTCGCACTGAGAACCCAGGAAGAGCCTGGGATATTGGCTTATCAGTGATAGCGTAGAAAAGGATTATTGCTGGGGATGCTTAGTGTAGGGGCAGTGTTCCCAAAAAGAAGCTAAATAATCATAAGCTGCTTATAGATCAGAGCAATCAGGCGTTTTTCAGAAAACAACATGGGGACAAAATTGTCCCTGCCCCAGCCCCGATCCCCATCCTTTTATGGGCTTTGTCACCCTCTATACAAGCCTCAAACACTTATGATTTTCTATTTAAATGTTTTTATTAAAGTTTAAAAAGGAACAATATTCTGTTCAACTGTTGTTTATAAATCATAAGTAGAAATCAATAACAATGAGCAACTGAAATAACCCCCACCACTATCTGATTCTGCTACCCTAAGGAATCCTAATCCACCCTGTTAAAATGGCCAAGGAGACAAAATAGAACTATTCCCTAGCAGGGCACAAATAGGCCCTATGAAGCATTGTTAACGATATTTTAATCTGTGGATGAATAATAAGTCATCAACAGGATTCAGTCTCGCTTTCCTGTCCTCCACAGTTTTTCCTGCAATAGAAAATCCTCGAGCACGCTGGTAGCAGGAATGCACAGGATTCCCCATGCATGTTTTGGCTAGTATTTTTGCTTGGGGTTTTTTTTTTTTTTTTAAAGCATTACTCAAACATAAATAACTGCCTAATGCAAAGGAGGCATTGTTCTACAAATGCTCTTCAGAAAACTGCTGACATCCATTTTCATTCTTTTGGAGGGGGCTGTTCCACTGATGTGAAACTTTCTGGGAATGTGGATTGTGGAGGATCCTGAGTTGTCGATGTTGATGGACTTGAGCCTTCTATTTTGCTCTGGTTTTGGTGCATCCTTCTCAAAGATTGAATTACCTATGTTTTTACAGTATTTAGGAAGATAATTGGGATTAGAACATAAGAGCTGCCAAACTGGGACAGACTGAAGGTCGATCAAGCCTAGTATCCTGTTTATAACAGTAGCCAACCAAGGTCACAAGTACCTGGTAAAATCCCAAAGGGGTTTTTCAGACATGAATGTAGAAGAGAACTAACACTGTAGTGGATGAACAGGAAAATAAGTGTCAAATGTTGGAAATTCTCCTTGATGCTTGATGTTTGTGCAACTGGACATATGATGAAAGAATGTTGCAGATGGAAGGAATCTGATCAACAGACAGGAGAAAGCTTCGTCCAAGGCAAGTCAAATGATGGGCTGCATCCGTAGGGGTTTTGTCAGCAGAAATCCTGAAGTCATAATGCCACTGTACAGATCCATGGTGAGACCTCATCTGGAGTATTGTGTTCAATTCTGGAGACCGCACTACCGGAAAGATGTGTTGAGAATTGAGTCGGTTCAGCGAATGGCTACCAGGATGGTCTTGGGGCTCAGGGAACTCACGTACGAAGAAAGGCTAAAAAAACTGCGGATGTACTCGCTGGAAGAACGAAGAGAGAGGGGAGACATGATTGAGACCTTTAAGTATATTACGGGACGTATAGAGATCAAAGATGATATCTTCTGTCTTACAGGGCCGTCGGTTACAAGAGGGCACTCGCTGAAAGTCAGGGGAGGGAAATTTCATGGTGATACCAGGAAGTACTTCTTCACCGAAAGGGTAGTCGATCATTGGAACGAGCTACCTCAGCAGGTGATTGAGGCCAACAACGTGTCAGATTTTAAGAGAAAATGGGATATTCACATGGGATCTCTAGGGGAATAAAAGTCAGGGAGTGGGTCATTGGTGTGGGCAGACTTGATGGGCTGAGGCCCTTTTCTGCCGTCAATTTCTATGTTTCTATGTTTGTTGCCACGTCAAAGGCACACATGATGTCATTTAAGGTTGCTTCATTTAAATCCAAAAACAGCTTCTGCGGGTTTTTTTATCATTGAATTCAGGTGCCAGCTAAGATGAGTTAAGTTTCTACATATTGATATTAGCATTTTACACATGCTGTTCCATCTAGAGTAGTTCGAACAGCCTATTTAAGGTTAGTCTCAAGCTTTTAGAAAATGACTTGGGGACAAAATGTGGCTCCATCCCCATATCATTCTCTAATAGAGGGTGATGTGGACCTTAGCCTACCACATTTGCACTATGTGAAGAAATTGGGTGGAACCAAGAGCAATTACATAGCTTGGGAAGCAAAGCATAACATTGAATTGGCAAAAGTACTCTGGATCAAAGAAGGAAAAACCTCCATAGATATCTCCAAGGACAAAAGCTAAATACTACTGCTGTTTTCCATTTCTAAAGTGCTGAAAGGCATTCTCAGTGCTGTACATTCAACATGTAATAGATAGTCCCTGCTCAGAAGAGACAGACAGAACAAATGGGACAGATAGAGGTTGGGGAGTTTCTTGCAGAGAGAATGAAAGGTATCATATAGTGAGATGGCAAAAACAGGTGTGTGACTACAGGTTCAAAGGGCAAGGTCTTTATTACTGACCCTTAAAAAAACATGTAAAGTAAAAACATTTTCATGAACATGAGTTAAACATAGGGAGTATGAAAGACAAAACCATATATAAAATTATACAGTATATGAAAAGACTAAAATGCTGAATTTGCGTATAGAGCTTGTATTCTAAAAAAACAGACTTTAAAGAGAAAATTGATTATGAAAGAAAGCTCCTTAGCTAAGAGAAAGTGCATACAGCACTTACATATCAACTGTGGAAGAAAGAATCCCTTTGCCAGGCATTACCAGCTGGACTTTAGAGAAGAGAACAAGCCACATTTGATGGTAGTAAAGACTGCAACATAAACAATATTAGCAATTCAATTCTTAGCTTTGTAATGGGAAGCAAAACAAAACAAAAAACTATATTTAAAAGGAGATTACCACTGAAAAATAGCTGGAAAGCAATGACCACAAATGCTCTCAGTCTAAGCAACAAAGTTCATGATCTGCAAGCCATGATGTTAGAGGCAGACCTGGGTATTGTTGCTATCACAGAGACATGGTTCAGTAAATCCCATGGATGGGTTTCAAACATACCGGGATATAATCTTTTTAGGAAGGATAGTGATGGTGAAAAAGGTGGTGGGGTAGCTCTCTATGTGAAGATAAATTGGGACAACTGTTTTAGGCTTCATGCCCTTGTGGTAGTTCTGACCTTTGATGTACCTTCCAGCATTTGACATTTCCCATTCCTGTGAACCAGCAGGTCAGAAATTACAGTACAGTGGTAGAAGCCTCAGTGTCAACAGCAGCTGTGGTAGACAAGTCAAGGAGAGATGTCCCCTACCCCCCCCCTCAATCTCAGCATGCACTCCACCTGTTTGCTGCAGGCTACCTCTCCTCCCCAACTGCGCTTGGGTCAGCTTGTTTTCCAATAATAATACTGTATTCAGAGTCAGGTTGAGTCTCTTCTTAGCATGCACCAAGGTTGGCTACCCATTGATACATTTTGCTGCCTCAATCCAGAGGTTACTGTTTTCAGCCAATGATCTCAAGTTTGAAAGCTGAAGCCTTCAGCTGAGAGACCTATCGAATACCCCCTTCAATTATTGCAGTCCTCAATCATAGGAGTATGTGCGGGTGCCTGAAACAAAGTCTCAATTGTGACAACACTCTGCATTGAGGACACTAGTCTGGTACAAGGAAGACGTCAGTTGGCATGGTAACCAGATGAGGAGAATTAGAGAACATTTCGGCATCTGGCAGTTCCCAGAATGAGCTTTTGTTATTTTCTATAAAGCAAGTCAAAGCTCAACATAAGTCTATATGTTTGAAAGCTACTGTTTGTGCCCCTGTTTTCTTATCTGCGTGAAATACAGGGCAGCGCCATCTTAGATACCCAATATAGTAGAGGGGAAAACAGAGTAGTCATAAGTTGGGCAGCCAAGATATCGTATTGCTTCAGACACAATGTACTAACCCTAGGGATCTGAAAGTCCCTCCTTGATGGCTGCAATCCAGTCGGGTTTTTAGGATTTCCCCAATGAATATGCATTGAAAGCAGTGCATGCACATAGATTTCATGCATATTCATTGGGGAAATCCTGAAAACCCAACTAGATTGCGGCCCTCAAGGAGGGACTTTGAGATCCCTGACTAACCCTTCTTCAAGTTCAGTTTTCCGGACTCTTGTTTGTGACCCGGTATGATATCACGGGTCCTGGCCCTGTTGGGCCGCCGCGTGAGCAGGCTGCTGGGCACGATGGACCTCCTGTCTGACCCAGCAGAGGCATTGCTTATGTTCTTATGTCACCAGTGCCTGAGTCAGGCTCGGCATCTGTACCTATTCCAGCTATTCTTGGGAGGAGAGAGGAAGTATGACAATGTTTTTGCACCCTATTCTGGGCTTCATGTATTCTCAGGAGGTTTGAGCCAGCAGTGCATAAGGACAGTATTATTTGATAAATTTATCTCTTAATTCAATGTTTTTATTCTTACTATAATAATTTTCTGTTTTACTGCATTAATTTAAATTCTTATGGTCTTTTTAGTCGATATGCTGTATTCTCGTTTTAATATTTTGTACTTCGCTGATTGTCCAGTTTTTCTCTTTTGTATAAACCGCCTAGAATTCTTTTGATTATGGTGGTATACAAAAATAAAGATATGTTAGTTATGTTATGTAGAAAAGAAGAGATGAAAGTAGTTTCCTTCCACAGGGTCATCAGGAAAACAATTGAATACCGCAATTTTAACTGACAGTGAAAGTGGACATGGAAAATCTCCAAATATTATTACAGTTTTCTATTTAGAGTTCAGATTTTTCAGCATATTTTATTTACTTTTTATTAAAATGGTGGATTATCTGTGTTCCTAGTAATTGTCAAAATAAATTCAGAATGAAACTGTTGGTTACTCAGGTTATTTATTGTGAGACCTATTCAAAGCCTCTAGTTTTCTAAAAAGCTGCTGGAGAATTTACCACTGTTTGTGGAACTATGGGAAACCAAGAACTCCACCTGCTCCGTGGGACACTGCTGTGCTCTCTTTCCCAATCTTCCACTAAGTTGCCTTCTCTTTGCTTACTCCTGGCCCATTGCAACAATCTGAAGTTGCAGGCTACAATCCAGCAATGAGATGGAGGCTGAGAGTCAAACGTATGATTATTTCTAGTTGGCGAGAAGTTCTATTTGTGCACACGGTGCAGAGAGCTCTTAGCACTCAGGGAATGAGTCCAAGTCCCAGAGCAGTGGTTCTCAAACCAGTCTTTGGGGCACACCTAGTCAAGTTAGGTTTTCAGGATATGCACAATGAATATGCTTGAGAAAGATCCAATGGTGTACCTGTCCAAGCGGTAACCTGGAGCATAGCACTCCCTCCTCTGGCCTTTGTAGCCCCCTGTGTGCAGCCATCAGCCGCACTGAAACAGGAAGTTGATGTCAGAGAGGGCAGGGCCAGTGAACTGCAGACCCATGACCACTCCAGTATCCCTGAGCTCCCTGAATCCAGGGTGGACTGTCCCCCACTCTGCCACTGTAAAGAATTGTATACAATGAAGGCAATGCATGCAAATCTATCTCTGCATATTTATTGTGGACATTCGGAATACTGGACTGACTGGGCAAGTCCCAAGGACTAGATTGAGAATACCTGTCCTAGACGCTAGAGTAGCAGAATTGGAGAAGCTAAGGCAGACAGAATGGTATATAGAGGAGACCTTCAGGGATGTAGTAGAGAGATCCCAACTCCAGTTTTACAGTCTCCATGCTACCATGGAGGAGGAGAAAGGTTACATGAAAGGACAATATTGGCTTGGTGTAGCAGGATATGATCCTGTAGCCAAGACCTGATGAGTCTCCAAAGCCCTGTGTCCAGATCAGTTGATCAGTCATCAAGCATGCAGATAGCTGGGTTGCAGATGGACATGAGAGTTGCTTAGTAACTGGCTTCCCAGATATGAAGGTGGTAGACATCAGACATCACCTATATAAAATTTTAGAAGTGCTGAGGAGGACAGTGGCTGTCTTGGTGTATGTAAATACTAAAGACATAGGAAAGTGTGGAAGGGAATTTATGGAAGCCAAAGTTAGGCTTTTAGATAGAAAGTTGAAATCCAGAACTTCCAGAGTAGCTTTCTCAGAATGTTGCCTTCTACATGCATGATGACCCAAGAGACAGGCAGAGCTCCAGAGTCCCAATATGTGGATGAGATGATGGAGCTGGGCAGAAGGATTTAGATTTGCTGGGAACTGGATAACATTCTGGAGAAGAGGGGAACTGTTCCTGAAAGATGGATTCCACCTTAACCAGAACCTGACGGAAAGCCAACAGTTGCTCATAAACACTTGATTAGGAATAAGGAATTTTGAAGGATATTATCAAAGCAGGGAAGTTGGCATCCCAATAGAGAGGTTGCAATAAAGACAACAGCAACCAGGTGCCTTTAAATAAAGAGTAGAAAGACGTTGCCAGAGAATGTGGTGAAATCAGTTAGTTTAGCAGGGTTTAAAAAAGGTTTGGCAAATTTCCTAAAAGAGAAGTCCATAGGCCATTATTGAGATGGCTTGCATAAAATCTGTTTTCCTTGTCATCATCAGCAGATGAATCCAGAGACTAGTGGGATTACGTCCATCAATAATCAGGTGGAGATAGAGAGAACTAAGTTGTCCTCAGCCTTATTGGATGCACAGCCTCCTGGCCAACCAGTATTCTCTATCTCCCGCAGGCTGATGGATATGTTCCTCATAGCTCCTGGCTTCTGCTTGTGGATTTCGGTCCATGCGTGGATATTTCAAGATGAGGGGTGTCTGGCTGAGAGGTGCCAACTTTAGGGGTTACACCTGGGCCCCCCCAGGTCCCTGCCTCACCCTCTTCTGGGATACACCTGTTCACCGCAGGTCCCTTTCCCTCTCTGCAGTTGTGACTTATTTACTTCTCCTTTCCCACGTTTATTAAAACAAAAAAGTCACTTATGAGGAGGACAGGCTTTCAAATGCGGTTTTCATCTTCAACAGCTTAAGCTCCCTTCCTGCTAAACAGCATGTGTTCCTGCTCCTTCGGTTTCCCTTCATCACTGATTGCGGGTGAGTGTGTCTTTTTCCCTTTCGCGGTGTCGGGTTTTTGATGCGGTTCGCGTTTTGGGCACCTGAAGGAGCTGACAAGGGCTTGGTTGAGCAGTTTGGCCTGGCTCCACCGTGATTCGAGCAGGAATCTGGGCTGTCTTCGCTCCACTTTAGAGGGCTCCGGCGGGAGAGGTATGTGGCCTTTTCCCGTGCGGGTGCGCTGAGACCGATTTTTGAATCGTGCATTTGCGGCCATTTTGGTTTGCTTGCAAAGGCCGCATGGTGCACATTTCGTCCGCCGTTCACTAAGGTGTTAATGCTTTCATATGTAGTGTTCCTGCCGGGTTGCTGTGGCAGTTCGCTGTTCTAGGCGTACTCGATGTACAGTAGTCGGGACGCAGGATCGGGTGCTCTAGAGAGCCAACGATCACCGAGATTGTCTACCGGCAGTCTGTTTTTGGCGTGCTTCAGCAGCAGTTGTACCTATCTGCCCTGCCCAAGCCGCATAATTGTCTTGTTATCTAAGTGTTTTTCTTCCTCGGAGGGGAGTTACTTACTCTGATTGTTCCCTCCCTGTACTTTCTACCAGGCTGGAAGTTTCAATTTTGATTTTAATATTCTTCCCTATTTTGTAATCAAGGGTAGTATTTTTCCTTTCTTCTGTGGCGGTCAGGTGCCATTTCAGAGTCTCCGTTTGTGGGTTCACAGGTGGCTGGGGATCTTTATGTTTGCCTGGCCTACTGCATATTCTGCCTTTTTTCCTGATCCGCTTAACTCCTTTTCGGTTGTTGGGCAGTGTGAACCGGCGGCTGATTTTTATGGTACTGTTTGTATCTTGCTATGGGCAGGGTCCGGCTATGAGACCGGTATGACTGTTGCTTGGTCTGGCCTTGTTTGGGCTGCTTTCTTTCAGCTGTCGTGTTTGCGGTTTGGAATGATGGCAGCCAGTGGCCGTTTGTCCTAAAGTAGGGTACTTTAACCGGGGCATCATTTGGTTTAGGTTACGGTGCCAAGGTTATCTATCCAAACCTTTCTTAAAACCAGCTACGCTATCCACTCTTACCACATCCTCTGGCAACACGTTCCAGAGCTTAACTATTCTGAGTGAAAAAAAAATTTCCTCCTATTGGTTTTAAGAGTATTTCCCTGTAACTTCATCGAGTGTCTCCTAGTCTTTGTAATTTTTGACGGAGTGAAAAATCGATCCACTTGTACCCGTTCTACACCACTCGGGATTTTGTAGACTTCAATTATATCTCCCCCCAGCTGTCTCTTTTCTAAGCTGAAGAGCTCTAACCGTTTTAATCTTTCCTCATACGAGAGGCGTTCCATCTCCTTTACCATCTAGGTCGCTCTTCTTTGAACCTTTTCTAGCGCCACTATATCTTTCTTGAGATAAGGAGACCAGAATTGTATACATGGCCATCAGAAAGATGCCGGACTGGAGAACTAAGACTGACTCGGAGCCAAGTGTTAACAGTACCTGCTTATATACTGAAAACACTGTTCTGTATAATTTGTTGCTCGTATTTTCATTTTTTGAGAACATAATTTCCTGGAGTGTATTCAATATGCATATTACCAAAGGTACTTGTGGGAGGGCAGCTGGTGCATCTGCTTCAGAGATACCATGAAGGAGTTCTTTGGGGTGTTTTTATTGTTTTGGGTTTGTTTGTTTGAACTGTTGAGGTAGGTGATACCTCCCCACCCTAGGGATTTTAACTTGCCTCTGTCATACTCCATTCAACCCCACCCTAACCCTGCCTTAGCCCCATCCCATCTTAGCCCTGCCAACCTTAACTTCCCCTAATGGTTGAGTCACTGACAACCTATGAATAAAAGTATTCTTTCCAAGTAGCTATAGAAGCATCCTCTGCTATCAGGCAAAGTCTTGCAATAACAACCATGTGATTTTACAGCTTTGATCATTTTAATGACTATCTGGTTTTAGTTAATTATTGCTTATACATTTTGTGATGATGTACTTATTTGTTATAATCCACTGTAAGCCCCAATGATGGGGTCCAAGTGCTAAATAAATGATTAGATTAAATAAAAATTTGAGCCCAGATTTGTGCAGGAAAGGGGGTTATTAGCAGGCTGATAACATAATTTGAAGCCCTTAGAGGAGAGACCTATAACAGGGGATAGGACATGATATACCACTATTTCTTTGTGGTTACAATCTAAGCAGCTTATATATTTTAGACAGCTACAAATGAGGGTAAATCAAAAAGTAAAGACCAAATAAATTTAATGACTTTAATAGAAGGTAACTATGAACAATTGAACATATCACTTTTCCACATAGTTCTCATGCATTTGTTATATTGTTGTATTATTGTTATTAGTATTAATTGTTATGTTTGTTTTTTTATTTTAACCTAACTCTTAACTTATGTAAATTGCATTGGATTTGGAATATGCAAGTAAATCAAAGAATTTAAATAAATTTGAAACTAGCTTCTGCGTTCCTACAGAGAAGATGTTTTCCAGCTGCTTCCAAAGCCAGGTGAGCACCACTTCCTTTATTTCAACATGCTTTGTCTTTTGCTCTCCGGGTCATAGTGATGCACCCATGTCTCGTCACCGGTGAATACTTGGATCTTCTTCATACCATCTCAGGAATTGGATTGAAACCTCCACACTGTTGCATGTGCAGATCAGTAAGCTGTTTGGGAACCCATCGTGCGCAGACTTTCCTTTATCCCAAGTCAGCATGCATTATGGAAAATCAGATCCATAGCTGATATCTAACTTTGCAGCCAATTGGTCTTCTCTAATCACAGCATCTGCCTTGTCCATGTGCTCTTGTGTGTGCGATGTTGATGAGCGATCAGAACAGCCTTCATCAGCTACACCTGTTCTTCACGCTTTAAACCTTTTTACCCACTCATAAACCTTTTGTTGATTCATGGTGCTATGTCCAAACTGAGTCAATATCCGACAGTGAATTTTCACAAGTTTCATTCCTTCTGCCCAAAGAAAGTGCACTACTGCACGTTGTACTTCGACGGTGCAATCTTGCAATGGAGCCTCCATGTTTCTGACATTGTGACTGCCACTAAAGGCTGAGCGCTGTGTGGACAAACTATCCAACAGGCAATATATAAGTACATATGTTGCATTTCGTTAGCTCTGTTCCAGTTATTGTATAATTTAACAATTGCCTTTAATTTTTGATTTGCAAAGTTTCAAGTTTATTACAATTTTTGATTGAACGCCTATCACAGATTCTAAGCATTGTACATAAAAAAGGGGATGTAGGTTAAAAACAAAACTTATAAAAAAACAAATGACTTGGACAATAACAGACTCACAGATACAATAAAAGTAGATAGTAAACATGCAAAGGGAAAAAAATGAGAGGATAGGTTTTGAACATTTTAATCAATCAGCTCACATAGAAACAGTGTTTCAGGGACAATAATAGTTGGTAGAAAAGTGACAGGATGTCTGGTGCAGTACTCGGAGAGACCCCCCAGGAAAGACACTTGGGAGTACTGGTTGACAAGTCAATGAAGCTGTCTGCGCAACGTGCGGCAGCGGCAAAAAGGGCGAACAGAATGCTAGGGGTGATTAAGAAGGGGATCATAAACAGATCGGAGAAGGTTATCATGCCGCTGTACTGGGCCATGGTATGCCCCCACCTGGAATACTGCGTCCAGCACTTGTTGCCGTATATGAAGGACACAGTACTACTCGAAAGGGTCCAGAGAAGAGCGACTAAAATGGTTAAGGGGCTGGAGGAGTTGCCATACAGTGAGAGATTGGAGAAACTGGTCCTCTTCTCCCTTGAAAAGAGGAGACTGAGAGGGGACATGATCGAAACATTCAAGATAATGAAGGGAATAGACTTAGTAAATAAAGACAGACTGTTCACCCTTTCCAAGGTAGAGAGAATGAGAGGGCACTCTCTAAAGTTAGAAGGGAAAAGATTCCGTACAAATGTAAGGAAGTTCTTCTTCACCCAGAGAGTGGTAGAGAACTGGAACTCTCTTCTGGAGTCTGTCATAGGGAAAACACCCTCCAGGGATTCAAGACAAAGTTAGACAAGTTCCTGCTGAACCAGAATTTACGCAGCTAAAGCTAGACTCAGTTAAGGCACTGGTCTTTTGACCTAAGGGCCGCCGTGGGAGCAGGCTGCTGGGCACGATGGACCAGTGGTCTGACCCAGCAGTGGCAATTCTTATGTTCTTATCTTTGAAAAGAAAGGGAGGCAGTTACTGAAAGCAAGCAGCAAGAAAAACCTGTTTTCATTCACCTAAATATGAACATCAAATCACTGCTCCAATTGCAGTATCACCAGTTCTTTGGCATTTGAAATGATCTAACTCCAATTTGGGTTCCTTGAAAAAGAAATTCAAAACATGGCCCATGTCGGGATCTGTTGAGATCTTTTGAAAGCTAAGTGGAATTTTTCCCTTCTTTTCTCTGCCATTGAAAACAACTTTTACCTTTTGAGTAATACTTTTTATTAACACTTTTTCAACAATCACTATACACAATGATTGGGTGGTGGGTTTGAGTACAGGAGCCTCGGCTCTGGGTCAAATTACATAATACTGAATGTATACAAATTTATCTTATAAGTGTGTGCTTTAATTTACTTACAAATTCGTTCTTAGGAGTCTTATTTAGCAACGTTATATCATATTGACTTCCTAGTTCCATACTATTTAACAAACAAGCTCTCCTACTTTATTTGTTGTGACAAAGTCTTTTTTGCTTCAACAAATCTGGTAACTCTAGGAAAATACCTTCTGTATCTGAACGTGATTTACCTTGAATTAAAACTGAAAAAAATATGAACTAAATCCCAAATTCTAAGAACATATTCATTAAGATTTTACCCCTATTCTGGATTTAAGAGAGCGCCTGCTTGTGCATGTGGTAAAGAAGTAAGGAGATGGTGCTGTTCAGATGTTGGAGGCAAGATCTGCCTGTGCCTTTAGTGACAATGCACTGTATATAATGTTTACTGTGGAGTAGACACTGCATAACCTTCTAGTAGTGACGAAAGATGGGTATTCAACGGCTATATCAGGGGTCTCAAAGCCCCTCTTCGAGGGCCGAATCCATTTGGGTTTTCAGGATTTCCCCAATGAATATGCATGAGATCTATGTGCAAGCACTGCTTTCAATGCATATTCATTGGGGAAATCCTGAAAACCCAACTGGATTGCGGCCCTCAAGGAGGGACTTTGAAATCCCTGTGCTATATATGTATTGTAGGGAGAACAATGTTGAAAGACATTTAACTGGGTAGCTAAGTGGTTTCTTTGCGAGCTTCCCGTGGACAATAATTGTACCATTAAGTTCACACAAGCTGTCACACTACAGATATTTTTAACTAGATTAAAAATAGGTGCCTCGAAGGACTTTGGGAGATTGGGAGGAAATAGCACATACAAAATCAAATTTATATGTGGTGTTTTGTCCCTGTTCCACTGCCTACAAAAATAGCAACAAGTGCAAAGTACACAAATTTACATGCAGGTCATCCCATTTTAGAGCAAAACTACATAGCTGGTTTTTCTTTGAGAATTAGCAACAAGATTTGCAGTTACAGGATTGCAGAACACTATGTCTCAGCACAAGCTACTGAAAACGAATTGTCCTTTTCTAAGCCAAATGCTGAGCTGGGAACACCCTAGAAACATAAAAATGGAGACAGATAAAGACCATATGGCCATGCAATCTACTATCTCCTCCTCTCCCTTAGAGATCCAATGTACTTGTTCCAAGCTTTCTTGAATCCACCACCTCCACTGGGAGGCCTTTCCAAGCATTCACCACCCTTTCTGTGTAAAAGTATTTTCTGAAGATCTTCTTTTCTTTCATTTTTGTTTTTATTAAGATTTAACTATAAAGATCATCAAGTTTGCAGACGACACAAAGCTATGCTGGGCAATCAGATCGCAGAAGGATAGCGAGGAAATCCAGAGTGACGTGTGTCAGTTAGAGAAATGGGCGGAGAAATGGCAGATGAAGTTTAATGTGGAAAAGTGCAAAGTAATGCATTTAGGTAGAAAGAACAAGGAACACGAGTATAGAATGTCAGGTGCAACTCTGGGCAAGAGTGAACAAGAAAAGGACCTGGGTGTACTGATAGGACCCTGAAGCCGTCGGCACAATGCGCGGCAGCGGCAAAGAAAGCAAATAGAATGTTAGGCATGATAAAGAAAGGAATCACGAGTAGATCGGAGAAAGTTATAATGCCGCTTTATAGGGCAATGGTCAGACCACACTTGGAATACTGTGTCCAACATTGGTCTCCCAACCTAAAGAAGGATATAAAACTGCTGGAGAGGGTGCAGAGAAGATCAATGAAGATAATAAAAGGTATGGAGAACTTGGAATACGAGGAACGACTTAAGAGATTGGGATTGTTCTCCCTTGAGAAAAGGAGACTGCGAGGGGATATGATCGAAACTTTCAAAATACTGAAAGGAATCAACAAAATAGAGCAGGAAAACCAATTATTTACAATGTCCAATGTGACACGGACAAGAGGACATGGACTGAAGCTAAGGGGGGACAAGTCCAGGACAAATATCAGGAAGTTCTGCTTCATGCAACGAGTGGTGGACACCTGGAATGCTCTCCCGGAGGAGGTTATTGCGGAATCCACCGTTCTAGGATTTAAAGGCAAGCTAGTGCACATCTCCTTACGAGAGGCATAGAGGGATATGTGTACACCTGGCTGGGCCTCTGCGTGTGCAGATCGCCGGACTTGATGGACCGAAGGTCTGTTCCGGAGATGGCAGTTCTTATGTAAGACCAAGCAAAATACACTTGTGCAGAAATATACAATATTCCATTGATAAGTAAGCAATCACAGCAGTAAACCATCATTCTGGAAATTGTTACAAGTCCCTAGTAAACGAGAAGACAAGAAATCAGTGCTAATAGAAAAAAAAAAAGAAGAGACATCAGTCAATCCTAACACAGGAAAATACCAAGAGTTAGACTATAATATTTCTAATTGGGAGCTAACAGATTTCCTATTACTGAGGGTCCACAACCACAGTCAGAGGGGGATATAATCCAGATGCTACTATCTTATTGCTCAAAAACAACCCCCCCCTTTTTTTTTTTTTTTTTTACTAAGCCATGATAGCAATTTCTACAGCTGTCCATAGCGCTAAATGCTTCAACGCTCATAGGAATTCTATGAGCATTTAGCACTCCGGGCCGCCTCTATCGTGGCTTAGTAAAAAAGGGGGAGAAAGTTAATTGAGAGAGATTATTTTAAATGCCATACATTTTAGATTGAAATTTAACCACACAGTTGCAAGGAAACTTTAAAAAGAACAAACCACCTAAGGCCAAGACCCGGTGTTTCATCAAAAGAAATTGCTTATGCCGTCTTAGTGTGGCTTTTGCAATATCAGGGGAAACTTGTACTTTTAAAGGATAAAAAGTAACAGAGCAATGTCTAAAATACAGTTTTAATATCCAATCCCTATCGCTATCTAAGGTAAAAATAACTAAAAGAGTGGATGGTATAGCAGACTCTTCCTTAGAGGATTCGAAAAATGGGTTCATAGACAAAATCGCGCGAGACAACGGCGAGCCGACAACTGAGCGCAAGGTTGACGGTGCGCCGAAGAGAAGCACTATTTTAAAGGGTTCCGACGGGGGGTGTTAGTGGGGAACCCCCCTATTTTACTTAACAGACATTGCGCTGGCGTTGTGGGGGGTTTGGCGGGTTGTAACCCCCCTCATTATACTTGAAACCAAACTTTTGCCTGTTTTTTAGGGAAAAAGTTCAGTTTTAAGTATAATGTGGGGGGTTACAACCCCCCACAACGCCCACACCCCCCGTCGGAGCCCTTTAAAATAGTGCTTTTCTTCGGCGCGCCGTCAACCTTGCGCTCAGTTGTCTGTGCGCCGTTGTCTGCGCGCAATTTAGTCCCGTCACCCTAAAAATGTACTCAAATTCAAACTATCAGGGGAAGTTGGTGAATATACATTCACATTGTGGCATAAGTAAATCATTGCTTGAATATAAGTGAGAAAGTTATAGGAGATGGATTTGATTTTCTTTCTCATTCCTGTATAGAAGATTTTTTGGAATATACATTCACCCCACCCTCCATTGATTTTTTTTTTTTTTAATATGATGGTAAATAGAAGCTCCTAGAAATAGGTGGCAAAGTTTGTACCCGAAATTTCAGAATTTCCAACATATGTTTGAACAAGTCAAGTCCAGAAATACCATAAATCCTGGGAAGTTTCAAGTTTATGAAGTATTTGATAACTCACCTATCCACAAGAATAAAAATCGTTATAAACGTAGGAGGGGGGGGAATCATATTAGGATATATAATCAATAGGACTAATTAAATAGAGACACAAAAGGGGAGAGAGGGAAAAATACAATATTCAAATAAAAGAAAAAAGTCAAACAGGCTTACAAGTAGGGGAGGAGGGGGGGAAAGTATTTCACTACCTAGAAATAGAGAGTTCATAAAGAGCGAAGGCATCCTTAAATAGAAAAGTCTTTAGATTCATCCTATATATGGGTAAGGAGGATTCATTCCTGATATGGCTTGGAAGTGTGTTCTATAAAGTGGGGGTGACTACAGAGAAGATTGGTTTCCACGTAGTGTCATAAAATACGTGGCGAAGTGAGGGAATCGAAAGGAGATTTTGTTGGGAAGATCATAAAGGTCACGATGTTGAGTAAGGAATCAATAGTCTGTTGATGAAAGCCGAAGTGTTTACCTGTTTTGTTTTCGTCTATGAACAGAGTTTTCCAAATGTTTGCATTTATTTGTTTATTCAGGTTTTCTATACTATTCTCTCAGGGGAGCTCAGAATAGTATACATTAATTTATTCAGGTACTTAAGCATTTTCCGCTGTCCTGACGGGCTCACAATCTATCTAATATACCTGGGGCATTGAGGGGATTAAGTGACTTGCCCAGGGTCACAAGGAGCACTTCCAAGTTAGAATTCCCCTTCACCAAAGAATTAGACATGAACTCCACAGATTTCTGTGCAGTTTCAACACCTTGTAATGAATTTTGCAATGACAATATTTGTGTGTCATTCAAACTCAACCATTCCTCCAATTTATCATTCCTCTTATGATCTGAAGCCATCTGAGTTGTAATCAACTAGCCAAGAGCCACTTTAGTCTTCCATAGCTCTTCTAAAGTAAAAACTGGAGATTTTAGTGGTGAGAACATTGCTACTTCTGGATGTATTTCCACAGACTGTTGCGGCTGATTTAAATCTCCAGGTGCTAGGAGATTCTGTCGATAGTTCAATACAGCACCAGAATCATTGCCAACTAGTGCTTGACCATTGCTTCTTTCAGCTTTGGCCCCCACAGTAGTGGCTACAGCCAAACCTCGTGCGGAAGAGCCCCTAATGTCATCTTACTGCGTCAAAGTGGCAGCTCCAGAGCACACTCGCCAGTCAGCAGAGCTCCCAGGAAGAACATCACCAGTGGGGTGCCGCAGGGCTCGGTGCTTGGACTCGTGCTCTTCAACATATTCATAAACAATCTGGAAATGGGTACAATGAGTGAGGTGATTAAATTTACAGATGATATGAAGTTATTCAGAGTAGTGAAGACGCAAGGGGATTGTGAAGCTCTGCAACGCGACATAACCACGCTCGAGAAATGGGCAGCGACATGGCAAATGAGGTTCGACGTGGATATGTGTAAGGTAATGCATGCCGGTATCAAAAATCCCGACTTGGAGAGACCATCCAGGAAAGAGACTTGGGAGTACTGGTTGACAAGTCAATGAAGCCGTCCGCACAATGTGCGGCAGCGGCAAAAAGGGCAAACAGAATGCTGGGAATGATTAAGAAGGGGATCACGAACAGATCGGAGAAGGTTATCATGCCGCTGTACCAGGCTATGGTATGCCCTCACCTGGAATACTGCGTACATGAAGAAGGACACGGTACTACTCGAAAGGGTCCAGAGAAGAGCGACTAAAATGGTTAAGGGGTTGGAGGAGTTGCCGTACAGTGAGAGATTAGAAAAGCTGGGCCTATTCTCCCTTGAAAAGAGGAGACTGAGAAGGGACATGATCAAAACATTCAAGATAATGAAGGGAACAGACTTAGTAGATAAAGACAGGTTGTTCACCCTCTCCAAGGTAGAGAGAACGAGAGGGCACTCTCTAAAATTAAAAGGGGATAGATTCTGTTACAAGCGTAAGGAAGTTCTTCTTCACCCAGAGAGTGATAGAGAACTGGAATGCTCTTCCGGAATCTGTTATAGGGGAAAACACCCTCCAGGGATTTAAGACAAGGTTGGACATGTTCCTGCTGAACCAGAACAAACGCAGGCAGGGCTAGTCTCGGTTAGGGCACTGCTGTTTGACCTGGGGGCCACCACATGAGCGGACTGCTGGGCGCGATGGACCACTGGTCTGACCTAGCAGCGGCAAATTCTTATGTTCTCACCTCAGGAGACAATGGAACACTGCTTTCCAAAGGTGAAGGGGATGATGACTTACCTCCCCACCCCCCCCCCCACCCCCGAAACCATCAAGAGCTCCATTGTAGGGGGGGGCAGACAGGAAGAGATGTTAGACTGGAGAGGGAGAGAGAGAGAAACTAGACAGAAGAGAAGAAAGCAGTGGACTGAAGGCGAAGAAGAGAGGGGAGAACAATACTGGAAGAGAGGGAGAGAGAATGCTGGAGAGGCAAGAGGGATCAATACTGGGCCGTGAGAGGGGTAGGCTGAAATATTGGCCCGAGAGTAGGGGTGCAGGAGGAAGGGAGGAGAGGGGAGAGACAGGCAGAGAAGAGATGTAAAGCATGGAGACAGCATAGGGAGAAGGACACAGGCAATTCTGGATGAAGAACGGATAGGGACACATGGGGTAATGCAAGTGAGGGCAAGATAGGGACACAAAAGGGAGATGTTGAATATAAGGAAAGGATAGGGACACTGAGAGGGCAGATACTGAATGTGGAAAGAGGTACATAGAGGGAAGATGGATGGTGGATATGGAAACAAAAAATATTAAATGGACAGGTGATCCTGCAAAAACGGGAAATAAGAGAAAAGCAGAAAAAAAAAAGATACTTGCCCACCATGCATAGAAAAATAAAAAACTCAGACAGCAAAGGTAGAGCAAGATATTTTTTTTTGAATTTATTCATTAGAATATATCAGCTTTTGGAAATGTGTTTGTACTCAGGGGCATCCATCTTGAGAGAGGGCACATAATTTAAAAATAACATACAAACATAGAATATTAAATAGAAATTTTTCACCAGTGGACAGGAAGGGATGGAGTCAAGATGGCAGTGGTTTAGTGTTTGCTCTCCAGTCGTTTTCCTACCTGCCATGATCGTGAAATGCAAGAGTAAGCTCTGTGTCTATTGATGGGTCTGACAGGCCTCTTTATCCAGCAAGCGACTGATCCTTTGGTAACTGGAGCTGAATGCTGCTTGAGAGATGCAAGAAAGCAGGTGCTGCTGGTCTTTCTCCTGAGCCCGACACCTCATTAAGCCTAGATCTCAGAAGTCTTCCTAAGCAGCCTTTGACAACCAGCAGTGTTTCTGCCCTGCCCAGCATTTCTTCTCCTGATGAGATATCGATTTTGCTGGGGGGAGGTGATACCAGCAGAGCAGGAGTGGCTATGAGCTCCTCGCATGGGTCAGGAACCGGAGCTATGCTGCAAAGTCATGACATCTCTGATACCAGAGGCTGTGGAGCATACGTCTGGAACCGAGATTTCGGAAGTTTGTCAAGATATTGTGGTGGAATTTATATCTCAATGCTAACTTTACCAATTCTTCTTTGGTCAGTCACCCCTCTGTAATAACTTTAGATGTTATTTGGAAAGCCTTGTCAGAGATGGCAAAAGTATCCCACAAACTAATGTTCTTAATGTGAGAGTTCAAGTTTTGGAAGGAAAAGTTGATAAATCTGTTGCAGACATTTTGGTTTTGTCCTCTAAAGCAGAGGATTTGAATAAGAAAGCTATCACCAATCAGTTTATGAATGAAATTTAAAGGACAGCATGAACCTAAGAGCTAAGGTGAAAAAATTGGAGGATATTTCCAGAGATACAAATGTAAGGTTTTTGAATTTTCCTAAAACAATTTTCCTAAACACTAGATATGTTTAGAAATATGTAATGGAGATACTAGGTGTGGCTGTGGAACTTATTCCAGCTATTATAAGGGCTTACTATCTTTCTGCCTTTAAGAATCAAGAGGAGCAGCCACAAATAAAAGCTACAGTTGAGATGGATACTCTGGATGTTTCTAATATACTGGAATGGTCGGACCACAATGGTGGTAACTTTTGCTTTAATCTCTGACAAATTCCATTTTGAGCCAATCAGGACCTTAGTCCCCTCCCACTGCATCCCAAGATGCATTGGGAAGGGGAAGGTCCATCGTTCTGAAGAGGTAGCCCTATAGGTAGGAGGGGCAGGCTTCCCTCCTGCTGATTTTTCATTGGAAGATATGGAAATTATCAGGTGATGTTGGGGGGGTTCGGTGATGTCAGGTGATGTTGGAGGGGTATCGGTGATTTTGGAGGGTGTTGGGTGATGTTGGGGAGTGTCAGTGATGTCAGGTGATGTTGGGGAGTGTTGAGTGATGTTGGGGTTGTCGGTGATGTTGGAAAGGTCGGGTGATAGTGGGTGTCTGGGATGTTGGGGGGAAGGGTGTAAGGCTCTGAGGACAGCGGCTCTCTGTGGAGGAGGACTGGGGGGATTGGTGGGTGGAAGGGAGGGAGAGATGAATTGCCATTTTTCCTGCCAGTTTAGCTGATCTTGACAGGGGAATCCTCGAACAGCTGAGCCAGCAGGACTCCACAAAACTAGCTCAGCTGATCGTGATTCCCCTGCTGTGATCAGCTGATCTGACCCAGCAGTGGCAATTCTTATGTTCTTATGGGAAGACGTTCTGACAGGGTAGGACAATTGAAAAGTATTGGGAGGTTTTCCATCTTTTGGTGGTGGGAGAAGGTCAGTGACAGCTGGGGGAGTAAAGGGGGGAGTCAAGCCTTAAGCCCTCCAGTGGTCAATCTGTCAATCAAATCGGGAAAGATTCCGGAAGACTGGAAGGTGGCGAATGTTACGCCGATCTTCAAAAAAGGTTCAAGGGAAGATCCGGGAAACTATAGACCAGTGAGTCTGATCTCGGTACCAGGAAAGATGGTAGAGGTGCTGATAAAGGACTGCATCATTGATCACCTTGACGGACATGGTCTGACGAGGACTAGCCAGCACGGTTTCAGGAAAGGCAGATCTTGGTTGACGAACTTGCTGCACTTCAAGGGAATAAACAGACAAGGGCGACCCGGTCAACATTGTATATCTGGATTTTCAGAAGGTGTTCGACAAGGTTCCACATGAAAGACTACTTTGGAAAATTGCGAGTCATGGAATTGAGGGTGAAATACTCAAGTGGATTAAAAACTGGCTGGAGCATAGGAAACAGAGAGTGGGAGTAAATGGACAATACTTGGACTGGAAGAATGTCACCAGTGGGGTGCCACAGGGCTCGGTGCTTGGACCGGTGCTCTTCAACATCTTTATAAATAATCTGGACATCAGTACGACGAATTAGGTGATTAAATTTGCGGACGATACGGAGTTATTCAGAGTAGTGAAGACGCAGGGGGATTGCGAAGATCTCCAACGTGACTTAATCAAGCTCGAGAAATGGGCATCAACATGGCAAATGAGGTTCAACGTGGATAAGTGTAAAGTGATGCATGTTGGTAACAAAAATCTCATGCACGAATACAGGATGTCTGGGGTGGTACTTGGAGAGACCTCCCAGGAAAGAGACTTGGGAGTTCTGATCGACAAGTCAATGAAGCCGTCTGCGCAATGCGTGGCGACGGCGAAAAGGGTGAACAGAATGCTAGGAATGATTAAGAAGGGGATCACAAACAGATCGGAGGTTATCATGCTGCTGTACCAGGCCATGGTGCGCCCTCACCTGGAGTACTGCGTCCAGCACTGGTCGCCGTATATGAAGAAGGACACGGTACTACACAAAAGGGTCCAGAGAAGAGCGACAAAAATGGTTAAGGGGCTGGAGGAGTTGCCGTACAGTGAGAGATTGGAGAAACTGGGCCTCTTCTCCCTTGAAAAGAGGAGACTGAGAGGGGACATGATCAAAACATTCAAAATACTGAAGAGAATAGACTTAGCAGATAAAGACAGATTGTTCACCCTCTCCAAGGTAGAGAGAACGAGAAGGCACTCTCTAAAGTTGAAAGGGGATAGATTCCATAGAAATGTAAGTTCTTCTTCACCCAGAGAGTGGTAGAAAACTGGAACGCTCTTCCGGAGTCTGTTATAGGGAAAACACCTTCCAGAGTTTCAAGACAAAGTTGGATAAGTTCCTGCTAAACTGGAACATACACAGGTGAGGCTGGACTCATTTAGAGCACTGGTCTTTGACCTGGGGGCCGCCGTGTGTGTGGACTGCTGGGCATGATGGACCACTGGTCTGACCCAGCTGCGGCAATTCTTATGTTCTTATGTTTTAGTTTTTAAACTCTTTTAAAACAGGTCTAGCCAAACATATAAAAAAAAAACCCTGGGCGTTTCGTTACAGATGTAATTATCTTTGCCGAAAGTCCAAGTGCTAAACCTGCCCTAATCCTGCCCAAAATATGCCTCTAAAACACACCCTTAAGATTTAAATGCACTAGAGACAAAACAACCAGAAAGATGTCCAGAAAGTCAGTTTTGAGAATGCCTGATAGTGGGTTTACTTTACTTTACATTGGATTTAATTATATTGTAATATATTATGTATGGGTTGAGCTTTTCTGTACAAGAATTTTCTTGATTGGATTATTTTCAATTTCTATAAATAAAATTTTTAAAAAAAAGAAATTTTCAGCAGTGAAAGATATCCACAGCCAATTTGTGACACTGAATGGGGAATTCATCAAGGGGCACTAACCGATTTAGCGTGCATTAACGATTAGTGCATGCTAAACCCTAAGATTCCCATTTAGTGGCACTTATTCAGTTAGTGCCCCTTGATGAATGCATTTTTCTGCAAGGAATCTATGAGGTTTACAATAAGATTTAGATCAAGTTTTGGAAGTTACATTTTTAGAATGAGAGAGGATGGGGTGTAAGATAAGAGAATGGTTATAAGGCAGGGATCTCAAAGTCCCTCCTTAAGGGCCGCAATCCAGTTGGGTTTTCAGGATTTCTCCAATGAATATGCATTGAAAGAAGTCCTTGCAAATAGATCTTATGCATATTCATTGGGGAAATCCTGAAAACCCGACTGGATTGCGGCCTTCAAGGAGGGACTTTGAGACCCCTGTTATAGGGAGAAGAGGTATGCCTTTAGTTTCTTCCTGAAGTCCTGAAGTGGTGGGTTGTCTTAGTTATATTGGCAATTTGTACCAAATGAGGGGACCTTGGTATTCAAAGTTAGCCTAAAACATCTTCTTCTACCTTAAGTTTTGAGGTGATGGGAAGGGTAATATGAAGCATTGTGATACATGTGAGTTGAAGAAGGAATGTGGTACATTCATTAATCATTGCAAAATTAGATTACTGTAATAGCTTATTTACAGGAGTACCCCAGAAAGAATTAAAACGTTTACAAATAATTCAAAATGCCGCAATAAAATTAATAACAAAATCTAAAAAATACGGTCATGTTACCCCCCTACTTCGAAATGCCCATTGGCTTCCAATTAATCAAAGAATTTTGTACAAAATCTCTCATATAACATTTAAAACAATTCATTCTAAATTGCCCCAATTTATTGATAAATATCTTATCCCATGTAACCCACCCCGCAGTCTTAGATCATCTAATCTAATCGTAAATTGCTGACGGTCCCCTCCCTTCACATAATAGGAACCAAAAGGCATGACATTTTCTCAGTCGTAACCCCTCAACTTTGGAATACCCTACCAGCTCTTGTTAGAAAAGAAGCTAATCTCGAACGTTTCATAAGCCTCCTCAAGAGTCATTTATTTAAAGAAGCTTTTAACATTTGATTTAAATTTTACAGTATCCTTTTTAACTTCCTTAAGGAATTAAACAGCAACGAGCCCTTTCCTTTTGTTTTTTCGTTCCTATCCAAATTGTATTTCTAACCCTATTTCCTTTTGTCTCCCGTCTGTCTGTCTCATTTATCCCTTTTTAATATGCCAATTATTAGTTGAAGTTTCTTTGTAATTAAAAAAAAAAAATTATTAATGGTATTGTTAATGGCATTTTTATTATGTTCATGCTCTTTTTTTATATATATTGTAAACTCGCTTAGAAATTAGATAAGTGAGACTTCCGGTGACGTCACCACCCTGAATGGCGGGTTAGAGCCGGAGCTCTGATCCTCGAGCGAACGTTCCCCCGATCAGGAGCAGGCAAGCCGCGGTAGCGAGCGGGGTACCCGGTGAGCAGTGCGAGTGCAGCGGAGCGGCTTCAGAATATGCCGTCTAAAAAGAAACCCGACGAAGGGAGACCGCACGAGAAGGCGCCAGAAAAGAGCGGCCTGCGCCAGTCGCGCGGAGCCTCGTGCGCGTCCCAGCGTGAGTCCGGGGAGAGCGGGTCCGATGAAGAGTCGGAGAGGGGGTCTTCTCCGAGACTGCGGAGAATGGATTCATCTTCCGCAGCTGTGACTAAAGCAGACCTCCAGCAATGGGTCTGCGACATTAAGCAGGAAGTTGCTGGAGTCAAAGGGAAAATCCGGGATGCAGTGAAAGAAATCAAGAGGGACATAGCCGACCTCATGGGGAGAGTGGAGGAGACTGAAAGGAGAATGGGGGAGCAGGAGGAGGTGGTACAAAATTTGAGTGGGGCATTTGAGGCAGCCCAAAAGGACTGGCAGGACTGTTACCACCGGGTGGAGGATTTGGAAAACCGGTCCCGCCGGAATAATGTCCGCATCCGCGGTGTACCAGAATCGGCGAATTATGCAGATGCGGTGAAGGTGGTGCAGGAGATATATCACTCTCTCTTCTCCCTGGCTGACGACGGCGGAGAGCCCAGTGGGGTCTTGAAAGTGGACCGGGCTCATCGCACACTGGGACCCAAGCGAGATGACTATCCAAGGGACATTATTGCATGTCTCCACAATTATGCAGACAAGGAGCGGATGGTGCGCAAGGCCCGTGATCTGGGGTCGTTTGAGTGGAAGACCCATAAAGTGGAGGTGTTTCAGGACCTTTCTGCTATTACTTTGCAACGCAGGAGAGAGTTTCGCCCGATCGTGATGATCCTGAAGCAGAACAACCTCAGATATAGATGGCTGTTCCCCTTTGGGCTCCTTCTCACTATTAACGGTGTCCATAAGAAAGTGACCACTGTAGCGGAGGCTGGCAAACTGTTGCGGAAGGAGGGGATCCTTACTGGAGAGGTCCTGATGTCGGACCGGCAAGGGATCCAGCAGTCAGAGAAATTTCGCTGGAGAGAGCGTGTGACCAGGTCCAGAAAGCCGGGTGCTGGTGGTCGAGCGGTGGAGGAACCATGTGGAAGAGGCGGAGCGGGACCTTCCAATGGCACTGGCGAGTGAGCAGTGGCGAGTGAACAATGGCGGATCCTGCTTGGCTGCACTTGGACAATTGGGACTGTCAATGCCTTGACTGGGCAGATGTGTGGCTGGGACTGTGTGGGGGGTTGGATGTGAGGGGTTTTCTTCATGGGGGTGAGTGTGAGAGGGTGCCTATGGGAGTGAGACTGAGGATGAATGCTTGTTGGGGGGCTGGGGAGGGGAGGGGGAATGGATGAGGGGTTCATGAGCTGGGGGGGGGTCACCCGGAGTCATGGAAGGGCTGAGGAGCAGGTGGATATGGGTAGGGTTGGGAGGGGGGTGGGGCTGGTGGGGGGTGGGGATAGGGGGATGGGTAGGTGACAGCATGGGCTTTTGGATCTGGAGTGGGGGGAAGGGGAAGAGGGGTGCAGGGTGTGGGGCAGGATTCTTGGGTCATGGGACCTGATTCTTTGAGATTGGGCAGTTTCAATGTTAAGGGCCTCAATATGCCACGTAAACGCCAGCTTTTGTTGAAGGAGTTGAAAAGGCTGCGTATTGATATCAGCTTCATTCAGGAAACGCATTTTGTGCGTCCTGGGGAGAAGCTGGTACAATATAGAGAATATCCGGGAAGGGTCTGGGCCTCTAATAGGACAGAAAGGAAAAAGGCAGGGGTGGGCATTTTGTTTGCTAAACGTCTTAAGATCGTGCCTGAACGGGAATGGAGGGATGAGCGGGGGCGCTGGGTGATTTGGGTGGGGCAGATAAATGGGGAGGTAGTCACCCTGGTGAATTTATATGCCCCGAATTCTAAACAGGGTTCTTTTTTCGATGAGGTATTGGCCAAGGTACTGCAGGTTAAGAAGGGGTCGGTGATTGTGGGAGGGGATTTTAATTTAGTTATGAATCCCAGGTGGGACTCTACGGGGGTTGGAGGGGACCGGCTTAAGTCCGATAGGAAACGCCTTAGACATTTGGTTGACGTACTCAATATTGTAGATGGGTGGAGATCTCAGCATTGCCTGGATAAAGATTATACATACTACTCCCATGTTCATGGGGTCTATACTAGAATTGACATGCTATATCTGGATAAGGGATGGGGGGGTAGACTACTGGGGTCCTCCATTGGGGACATTGGCTGGTCAGATCATGCTCCCATTTGGATGGATGTGCGATGGGGAGCTTCGAGAGTAGGGGATCACTACTGGAGATTGAATGATAGTTTATTGAAAGATCCGCAGATGGTCCGCAAGGTGGAACAGGTTATTGAGGACTTTTTGGAGCATAATAATGTTGATTCCTACTCTCCGATAACAATATGGGAAAGTTTGAAGGCCGTACTGCGGGGGGAGCTTATTTCTATGGCCGCTCATAAAAAGAGGCTTCAATTGCAAAAGGAACGGAGTCTGAGAGAGACTTTACGTCAACTGGTAGATCAACATAAGAGGGGCCAGGGGGGAGCTCCCCTTGGGCTTCGGATAAGGGAAGTTCGGGCGGAATTGGGGAAGATGGAGGATGAGGAGATTCAATTCAATCTTGAACGTCTTCGTTTAAGGTTCTTTGAATCTGGTAATAGAGCGGGGAAATTGCTGGCTCATCGTCTGCGCCTGCAGCAGACGCAGTCTAATATTATGGCTATTAAGGATGGCTCGGGACAAACATTGACAGCTGAGGGGGCTATTCATGCACGATTTCGTGAATTCTATCAGCAGCTTTATACGCCAGAGAGTCAGGGGTCGGGGGAAGAAATTGGGAAGTATCTTCAGGATTTGGGCTTGGCATCCCTTACGGCCTGTGAAGCGCAGGGGCTGGATGAGGACATTACGCTGGAGGAGGTACATACTGTGATTAGACAATTGAGACCGGGGAAATCACCGGGCTTAGATGGGTTCACGGGGTTGTTTTACAAGAAGATGTCTACATTGGTGGCTCCGTTGTTGGTGCGTTTATACAATAATCTGAGAGAGGGAGCCCAATTGCCCTTTTATATGCGGCTGGCTGGGATCACGATTTTACCAAAGCCAGGGAAGGATGCCACTCAGTGTGGGAGCTACAGGCCTATCTCACTGTTGGGTATTGATACCAAAATTCTGGCTCGAGTGCTGGCTGATCGTTTATCCCCTCACATGCCGACACTTATTCACCCAGATCAGGTGGGATTCATAGGGGGAAGGCAGGCGGCAGATGGAATCCGCAAAGTCTTGAATTTGATTTGGCAGGCCCGACGCAGTGGAGGTCCTTGGGTAGCAGTGGCGGTGGATGCCGAGAAGGCCTTTGACCGCGTGGATTGGCGTTTTATGGAGGCAGTTCTTCACCATGTAGGTCTGGGGGCCAGATATGTGTCTTGGATTCTGTCTTTGTATAACGGACCTCTGGCGTGTGTGAAAATTAATGGGGTATACTCTGCTCCTTTTGAGCTCAGGCGGGGAACGAGACAGGGTTGTCCGCTCTCACCTTTGCTTTTTGCTTTGGTGATTGAGCCTCTTGCGCAAAAGATCCGACTAGCCTCTGGGGTGAAGGGCGTACGGGTTCAAGGGGGTGAGCATAAATTGTCCTTATTTGCTGACGATATTTTAGCAATTGTGGAGGGCTCGGCGGAGTCCCTTAGATCCCTTCAGGATCTTATGACAGACTATGGGGCTTTATCAGGCTTTAAAGCCAATATGACAAAAACGGAGATACTTAATATATCGGTCCCGGTAGTGGATATTCCGTGTATTCAGAGGGTGGTGCCCTTTCGATGGGTTAAGGGCCCTATACGATATCTGGGTATTCAGTTGGGGGTGGATTGGACATCCCTATTTCAGCTTAACTATACTCCTTTGGTAGCATCCCTAGCTAGGGATATGGATCGGTGGGCCTCATTATATGTGTCTTGGATGGGGCGCATGGAGGTTATTAGGATGTTGGTACTGCCGAAGTTCTTGTATTTTTTTCAGGTTTTGCCTATTGAGGTCCCTAGACAGTATCTTCTCCGATGGCAGCGGAACCTTTTACGATTCGTGTGGGGAGGTAGACGACCCAGGGTGGCTCAATGGGCCATGTTCAAGTTTAAAGCGGAAGGGGGTCTGGGACTCCCCCATTTGGAGCATTACTACCGCGCGGCTCAACTCCGAGCGGGAGTGGAGTGGCATGCGCCATCTTTGAAGTTGTGGGTGCAGGTAGAGCAGGGAGTTTTGAGTGGCTCGGGTGGGGCTCGTACCCTAGGGTCGCTTATGTGGGGGGACTTGGGGGCACGGGAGTTGGGAAGCATTTCTAACCCGTTTACTAATTGGACAATGAGGGTGTGGAAGGGAGAGGCGGGCAAACTCTTGGGTCGTAGTAAGGGGTTGCATCATTTACCATTGTGCACTGCCTCTGATTTCGTACCGGGCAGAGATGGGGGGATATTTGTGCGGTGGGCAAGGAAAGGGTTGCAGTACTTTGGCCAATTTATAGAGGGAGAGTCCATTCGTGCTTTTCCAGAGATCCAAAAGCTTTATCAGCTTGATTCTAAGGACCTCTTCCCGTATCTACAAGTGAAAAGTTATTTGCAGAAGGCTAAAAGGGCAGATGTTGCAGCTTATAGCTGTTCTGACTTTGAGCAGCTTTTGGGGTCCCCAGTGCGTAGAGGTTGCATTTCGCTGCTGTATAAATGGGTGCATCAGGATAAAGGCCGGAAGCCTGCGTATTTACTGGCTTGGGAAGGGGACTTGGGGCAGGTGTTTGAGGCATCTCTGTGGGAAACTATTTCGTATAGGATACATCATTTAGCTGTAGCCCCTATGTTGGTGGAGAATGCGCTTAAAATGCTGGTGCGCTGGTATCTCACCCCAGTGACTCTGAGCAAGATGTCCGCTACGGGCACAGCCTTCTGTTGGAGGGGATGTGGGCAGCGGGGAACATTCTTTCATATGTGGTGGAGTTGCCCCTCCATTCAAGACTTCTGGAGCCAGGTGTTTAAGTATGTGGGGGCTCTCCTTCAAGTGCCTCTCGCGAAAAGAGCTGAGGTGGCCTTGTTGGGGTTTCCCTCTGGAGGGGTAGATGACACCCAGGATAGATTGGTGCGCTTGGCTTTTACAGCGGCTAGGCTGACTGTGGCTCAACACTGGCGCAGTACTGCTTCACCTACTTTGGCTCTGGTGCGAGAGAAATTGGGATGGGTGTGTGAGAAATACCGGCTCTCGGCCCTGTTGACTAGAAAATGGCAGCAATATCACGATATTTGGGGGAGATACCTGGCAATGGAAGGTTTGGGGATGAATAGTTCTGTTGTCAGCTGAGTTATTGGCTTCGGCCGGAGGGGTTTTGTGGGGGTGTGTCTTCTTGGGGTTCTTACTGGGGGTCTGTGGCCTTAGGTCCACTTCTTTTCTGATTTTTCTACTTTTCCTCACGTTGGGGTGTAATTGTGCCTATTGGTGGTGTTCTTGGGTTTTTGGGGGGAGCAGGGGGCTGTCACTAGGGGGGGAGGGGGGGGGAGGGGGTGGGGGGGTGACATCAGGAGATTTGTTGATCTGCAGATTGCCTGCCTGTATTGTAGTTGGATATTCCTGATGTTTTGATGTGATGTTTTTCTCTTGTCATAAATAAACAGTTACAAAAAAAAAAAAAAAAAAAGAAATTAGATAAGTGATTAAATCAAATTTTAATATAACCTTGAAACCTTTAATATCAGATGTTAGTGCCTCCGAGTTTTCTCCATAGATCGCTTTGTGAACCGTGGAGCTTATCTTGAAATGGATTCTCTTGTTCATCGGTAACCAATGTAGTTGTTCTAATAGTGGACTTGACCGATTAAGGACTTTTTTTCTTTCATTTTTAATATCGAGGTTAACTGGCTCATTTGGTTCATTTGTATTTTGTTGTGGCAATTATTTAGAGTTCAAGTGTTTTCCTTGGGAGATTTTTGAAATGGACATCTAATGCTTGAATACCTGAATAAATTCCCTTGGGAGAACGGTATAGAAAAATGAATAAATAATATTTAGCGTTTCAGTTTCTATTTCTTTAACTGTATTTGCAGAGTTTGACTTCTTGAGATTTTGCCTTTATGTCTCTATAACTGATTTGTAGTAACTCATTTCATATCTGCTTGTGTTTTATGCCAATGACAAAAGGCACAGTATTCTGCTAGCATATAGTTTCTATTTAGAGATCTATAGAAGTCCCATTTGTTCTTTTTTTTCTCACTAGATGGTGTATTGGTGTTTTAGGGTCCAGTATAATATTCACAGTGCTGCCTTTTCCTGCATAAGGTTGTTTTCTTTGGTATGGTATGGTAATGTCCTGAGTGTATTTTTGCACATACTTGTGTATGTGTTTTACAATGGAGGGATTGTGACTTCAAACCTTTAATATAATTTTAGTTTGTCATGACATCAGACAGGATCTGATGGCTGAGGACAAGTGGGATTTGTAAGAGAGAAGAAAGACTGGCTGCAGCATCTATGAAC